>NW_011494644.1:3860804-3863635 GCF_000754665.1 Bison bison bison | reverse complement strand
TTATACTTGATGTCTTAAAACCAGGTAGATCACTGATCTTTTTTAAAGAGTCAAGCGTTTACATGTCATGGAAAGGAGTTTTAAAGCCACAGAATTCAAATATCTTACCCTCAAGGGAAATAATAGTGACTTAGAGTTCAGGATTTCTGTGTATGTGGCTCATAAGGGATCAGCCACCCCATGGTGCCAGTTCTCAGTGTGGAAAGAGAATTTATCGCTGGGAAATTTTCTCATTTCCTCTAGAAAGACAATTTTTACACAGACTAGAATGAGAGCAAAGTATTTTCACTAATTCCCTGCCTCTTGCTCCTGTCTACAAAATCCTCCCATAAACAGTTTCCAGTCAAAACCATTGGGTTAAACTTACCCTCTGCTGCAGATTATTTCTAGGGCTTCCAAGTTCCCATGGTAGGCTGCTAGGAGTGTGGGAGTCATGCCATCTTCATCAGAAAGATTCAGATCTCTCTTGGTAGCCTCTTTCAGAAGTTCCAGGTAGCTATCACTAGCAGCTTGATGATAGCGAGTGGACATTTTTCTGCTCTCCGAAGCTTTGCCAAATATCACTCTCCAGGCGGAACAGGATGTCAGTGAAGCAGCCTTCTTATAAAGCTGGTTAATCAGTGACAAGGAACAGTGTCAGCCCAGGGCAAAGCTCACTCCAGCCTCCCTCCGTGGAAAGCAGCCAGAAAGATTCATGGCACTGAACTTAGACCTTCTCTCTCTGGAATGGCCATGACATTGAAAATTTAGGACTGCTGTGTTCATCTTGAATGTCTTAAAAGAGACACATTTTTCTTGTCTCTTAACAAGTTTTGAATATAATATTGGTCATCTAGGCACAGAATGAAGAAAATAATTTCAAAACAACTCAGAACTAGGCTAGCTCATTGGAGCAGTCCATTTTTCTAAAGTGTTGTATTGAGGTATAATTTACACATTATGAAATTCATCCATTTTAAGTGCAAAATTCAATGATTGTTACTAAATTTCGAGTTGTGTAATTGTCACCATGAAACCAAGCAGGCCCCTGTAGGAACTTGCCAGAGACAGACCCTCTCCTTACCAGTCCACTACCTCTTGTTTGCAGAAAAGCTGTAGCCTTTCAGGCCCTTTCCAAGTTCTAAACAGCAAATTTAATCAGAGAAGTGAGAAAAGGTAGAAACAAAGAAAAAGTCAAGCAAAACAAAATAATAATTGTTTAGCCATAAAACAAAGTCAAGGGCATTAATTCCTCCTTAATGCTGATAGATCATATCCTAAACAACATGCTTGAGCTATTTTGCAGACACTGAACCCCTCACCCGGAGAAGGCAATGGCACCCCACTCCAGTCTCTTGCCTGGAAAATCCCATGGATGGAGGAGCCTGGTGGGCTGCAGTCCATGGGGTCACTAAGGGTCAGACATGACTAAGCGACTTCACTTTCACTTTTCACTTTCACGCATTGGAGAAGGAAATGGCAACCCACTCCAGTGTTCTTGCCTGGAGAATCCCAGGGACAGAGGAGCCTGGTGGGCTGCCGTCTATGGGGTCGCACAGAGTCGGACACGACTGAAGTGACTTAGCAGCAGCAGCAGCAGAACCCCTCACCAGGTGGAAAAAGTTAACTACATGCTGACCATCAACACATAGACTCCAAACCAGCTGGAACCAGAAGGTTGATGACTGAGATTTTCAAAATATCACCCTGTTACTTCACCAATAACCAATCAAGAACTGTGGATGAGCTGGTCACACAGCCTGTGACCCTTTTCCTCACATTGTCCTTAAAAACCCTTCCCTGAAAGCCACTGGTGAGTTTGGGTCTTTCAAGTAAAAGTTTTTGCTTGGCACCCTGCAATAAATGCTGCATTTTCCTTCACCACAGCCTAGTGTCAGTAGATTGGCTTTGCCACACAGACAGTGAGCAGACCCAACTTCTGTTTGGTAACAACCATAATCCAGTTTTATAACATATCTGTAACCCCTCAAATATCCCTCATGCTAATTTGTAATCACTCCTCTTTCTCATTCCTAGCCTCAGGAAACCACAAATCTGTTTTCTGTCTCTACAGATTTGCTATTTGTAGGTATTTCATGTAAATGGAATCATACAATATATAGCCTTTTGTAGCTTCCAATAAATTTTTGAGGTGCATGCATTTTACAGCATGTAACATTATTTCCTTCCCTTTTATTTCTGAATAGCATTCCACTATACTAATACACCAAATTTTCTTTATTCTTTCAACAGTTGATAGACATTTGAATTGTCTCCACATTTTGTTTTTATGAATACTGCTACCATGATTGTACAAGTTTTTGTGTGGACATACACTTTCACATATCTAAGGTATAAATCAACAAATGGAATTTCTCAATTATATGGCAATTTATATTTAACTTTTTAAGAAATTAACAAACTTTTCCAAAGTGACTGTATAGATTTTCATTTCCATCAGCAATGTTTGAAACTGTTCAGTTCAGTCACTCAGTCGTGTCTGACTCTTTGTGACCCCATGGACTGCAGCACATCAGGCTTCCCTGTCTATCACCAACTCCTGGAGCTTGCGCAAACTCATGTGCATGAAGTCAGTGATGCCATTCAACCATCTCATCCTCCATCGTCCCCTTCTCCTCCTGCCTTCAATCTTTCCCAGCCTCAGGGTCTTTTCAAATGAGTCAGTTCTTTACATCAAGGGGCCAAAGTATTAGAGCTACAGCTTTAGCATCAGTCCTTCCAATGAATAATCAGGATTGATTTCCTTTAGGATTGACTGGTTTGATCACCTTGCAGTCCAAGAGACTCCCAAGAGTCTTCTCCAACACCACAGTTCAAAAGCATCAATTCTT
>NW_011494644.1:3859925-3860704 GCF_000754665.1 Bison bison bison | reverse complement strand
ACCTACTTTTTTTTTTATTAATTTTTTTTTTTACTTTACAATATTGTATTGGTTTTGCCATACATTGACATGAATCAGCCATGGGTGTACATGTGTTCCCATCCTGAACCCCGCTTCCACCTCCCTCCCCATCCCATCCCTCTGGGTCATCCCAGTGCATCAGCCCGAAGCACCCTGTATCATGCATTGAACCTGGACTGGCGATTCATTTCATATGTGATAATTTTCATGTTTCAATGCCATTCTCCCAAATCATCCCACCCTCGCCCTCTCCCACAGAGTCCAAAAGACTATACTATACATCTGTGTCTCTTTTGCTGTCTCACATACAGGGTTATTGTTACCATCTTTCTAAATTCCATATACATGCATTAGTATATTGTATTGGTGTTTTTCTTTCTGGCTTACTTCACTCTGTATAATAGGCTCCAGTTTCATCCACCTCATTAGAACTGATTCAAATGTATTCTTTTTAATGGCTGAGTAATACTCCATTGTGTATATGTACCACAGCTTGCTTATCCATTCATCTGCTGATGGACATCTAGGTTGCTTCCATGTCCTGGCTATTATAAACAGTGCTGCGATGAACATTGGGGTACACGTGTCTCTTTCCCTTCTGGTTTCCTCAGTGTGTATGCCCAGCAGTGGGATTGCTGGATCATAAGGCAGTTCTATTGCCAGTTTTTTAAGGAATCTCCACACTGTTCTCCATAGTGGCTGTACTAGTTTGCATTCCCACCAACAGTGTAAGAGGGTTCCCTTTTCTCCACACCCTC
>NW_011494644.1:3859413-3859825 GCF_000754665.1 Bison bison bison | reverse complement strand
ATGTTCGGTTCTAACTATTGCTTCTTGACCTGCATGCAGATTTCTCAGGAGGCAGGTAAGGTGGTCTGGTAATCCCATCTCTTGAAGAATTTCCCACAATTTGTTGTGATCTACGCAGTCAAAGGCTTTGGTGTATGAGACTGTTGCTGCTGCTGCTGCTAAGTCGCTTCAGTCATGTCCAACCCTGTGCGACCCCATAGACGGCAGCCCAGACTGTTAGGGAAATTGAAATGGAGAAAGTCTTGTTCAGTCTTCAGAAGCAGGAGAGCAGGCTTCTGACCTTGCTGCTGACCTGCCTGTACACTACCCAGACTCCGTGCCTGTCTGCAAGCATAGAAAGCCAGGTAGCCCTTTAGATAAGAAAGTAAGTGGCTCTTGGAATTCTTTTTTTTTTTTTTTTTTTTTTTTTTTT
>NW_011494644.1:3858839-3859313 GCF_000754665.1 Bison bison bison | reverse complement strand
GATCACCTTGCAGTCCAAGAGACTCCCAAGAGTCTTCTCCAACACCACAGTTCAAAAGCATCAATTCTTCGGCACTCAGCTTTCTTTATGGTCCAACTCTCACATCTATACATGACTACTGGAAAAACCATAGCTTTGACTATACAGACATTTGTCAGCAAAGTATGTCTGCTTTTTAATATGCTGTTGAGGTTGGTCATAACTTTTCTTCAAAGGAGCCGGTATCTTTTAATTTCATGGCAGCAGTCACCATCTGCAGTGATTTTGGAGCCCAAGAAAATAAAATGTGTCACTGTTTTCTTTGTTTCCCCATCTATTTGCCATGAAGTGATAAAACTGGATGCCATGATCTTCGATTTTTGAATGTTGAGTTTTAAGACAGCTTTTTTGCTCTCCTCTTTCACTTTCATCAGGAGGCTTTTGAGTTCCTCTTCACTTTCTGCCATAAGGGTAGTGTCATCTGCATATCTGCTG
>NW_011494644.1:3841271-3858370 GCF_000754665.1 Bison bison bison | reverse complement strand
GACCTAATTAAACTTAAAAGCTTCTGCACAACAAAGGAAACTATTAGCAAGGTGAAAAGGCAGCCTTCAGAATGGGAGAAAATAATAGCAAATGAAGCAACTGACAAACAACTAATCTCAAAAATATACAAGCAACTGCTACAGCTCAACTCCAGAAAAATAAATGACCCAATCAAAAAATGGACCAAAGAACGAAATAGACATTTCTCCAAAGAAGACATACAGATGGCTCTTGGAATTCTTGAGCCCCTGGAGGTCTGGTCAACCACATGGGGTCTAAAGAAACCCTTTGACTCACAAGATAAATAGCACTGTAAAAAGGTTAAAGTAAAACAGGAACTGCATTTTAGTATGCAAACTGATGATGATATCAGTTTGCAACCTGGGATTATAAGCAGGAGCCCCTGAAAATGCAATCTGAAATGTCACCAGTGAGTGGATACACTGCCCAAGGTCATTTCCGAACTGGGACTCCACGTTGCTGTTTACGAGGGACTTCCCAGTGCTGTTTAATTCTGGATGTTGGTCTGTGCGATTTGGTGATGTATGTGCTATTAATTCTCTCTATTGTTTCTATTGCTTTTATTTTAATGACTGTATATTGAAGTTAAGTCAAATAATCTACAAAAATTCAAATTGTTCATTTGTGTGTAATGAATGGTTTCTTTTGTTAACAAATCCTTTGAATCTAAAATGAAAGTAAAACTTTTGGCAAAACAGAGGTTGTAAGCCTTTTCATATCCTTGCAGCCTTTATTATTTGCCTTTTCATTTAAAGTTATCTTAGTGGATGTGAAGTGGTACCACTGTTGTTTAAATTTTTTTTTCCTAATGAGTAACAATGTCGATAATGTTTTAAGTGCTTATTAGCTATTTTACATTAAAAAATTTTTTTATTAGGTTGTCTTATTATTATTGAATTATAAGAGTTCTTTATACATCCTAGATAAAAATCCTTTATCAGATATTTTGAACTTAATGAAAATGAAAACAAACATTTCAACATTTACAGGACACAATTAAAACAGAACTGGGAGAACTTTACAGTTTTTAATGCTTATGTTACTAATAGAAAAGAAGAAAAATCTGAAATCATTAACTTAAACTTTAGCCTTATGGAAAGAAGGAAAAGAACAGAAAAATTAGTGTAAATAAAGAACACAATATAAAATGAAAACATGGTTCAAATTGATCTGTAATCAAAGTAAATGTAAACAGAGCAAATTCACCAGTTAGAAGACTCAGCCATGTCTTATTTGTAATAGACACACTTAAAATATACAATAGCAACAACAACAAAAAGTGAAAGCAAAAAAGGAAAAGCTATATCAAGAAAATACTAACAACAAATTGGTATAGCTATATTTGTATCAGACAAAAATGTAGTTTAAGCCAAACAATTACCAAGGATAAAGAGATAGTGATGAAAAATTTATCAAGAAAATATGATAGTTCTAAACTTGTATGTACCAAGTAATATAGCCTCAAAATAGAAAAAACAAATATTAATAGAATTTAAAGAGAAAGAACAAATCTGCTATCATAGCAAGAGATTTTAACACACTCCCTTAATATTATATATCAATCAGACTTAAGATTAGGAAAGGTATGAAAAATTTGAATACAGTTAAAAAGCTTTATATAACAAGCCTATATAGAACACTGTATTCAATAGAAAATGCATGTTCTTTAAAAGCACACTGAGAATATTTGTAACATTCTGTTATATAAAATAGAACCTAATAGAACCCATGCAGGCCTCAATAAACATCAAATAGTAGGTTTCATGTAGCTCAAATTCTCTGAAGACATTGCAATAAAATTAGAACCCATCATCCTTACACAACTGATTAACTGTTTATATGTTTTTGTGATATAACTTTTGGATCATTATCATCATCTTGCATTGTATTTTTTCCTCTCTTTAATGCACTATAAATATTTCCCACATTGTTACAAAATAATATGCTGGGATAATAGTTCATGGTATTGATGTGAGGGAGGTATATACTTGAAGTCTGTAGCTGTTTATTCCTCATCTATTTTTGTTTAAGTCTTTATTCTGCTGCTGCTAAATCACTTCAGTTGTGTCCGACTCTGTGCGACCCCAGAGATGGCAGCCCACCAGGCTCCCCGTCCCTGGGGTTCTCCAAGCAAGAACACTAGAGTGGGTTGCCATTTCCTCCTCCAATGCAAGAAAGTGAAAAGTGAAAGTGAAGTCGCTCAGTCGTGTCCGATTCTTAGTGACCCCATGGACTGCAGCCTACCAGGCTCCTCCATCCATGGATTTTCCAGGCAAGAGTACTGGAGTGGGGTCTTTATTCTAAGATAAATTAAAACCCACACTGAAAAAGCAAAAGCTTTCATCTGCAAATCCTTACAATAGTTAGCTTTAAAGGTCAATATTTTTTCTTTTTTTGGTTTCTATGAGAACAGTGGAAGCTGTAAAAGCAAAACCTTATTTATTTGCTTTTTAAAAAAAGGAATCTTTTTTATCCTAGAAAAAGTGAAATATCCAAACATGACTGTGGACCCTTTCAGAACAGATAACATTGTTTCTCTATCATTTTTGCCAGAGCCACTGAAATTTAAACACAAATGCATTCATTAATGTACTCTAAAATAGAAAATCATATGTAACCTGAGAAAGGGCTTCTCAAAGATAAACGGATTAATAGAATACTCTGTTCTACTATAGAGTATTGTGTTCTATTCTATTCTACCGTAATAGAATGCTAAGTGCCAATCACAGAAGGAGTCTGCTGACAGATAAAGATCATGCTGGTGATAATAATGATAAGGATGATGAGAAGAGGAGAAGAATAAGAATTAGGGTTGAAGCAAAGGAAAAGGAAGCTGGAGCAATTATAAAGGAGAGGAATAAGGACTGCAAATGGAAGACAAAGAGGAGAAAGAAGAGTTTCTCAACTCCAGTAGTACTTATGACTTGGACTTAAACTCTTCCTATGAGATGGTAAAAAACTGAGATACACACACACACACACACACACTCATCTATATATTTGTTGTTGTTGTTTAGTTGCTCAGTCATGTCCAACTCTTTGCAACTCCATGGATTATAGCCTGCCAGGCCCTTTTTCTGTGGGATTTCTCAGGCAAGAATACTGGTGTGGGTTGCCATTTCCTTCTCCAGGGGATCTTCCTGACCCAGGGATATAACTTGGTTTTCCTGCTGAGCCCACCACCTATATATATAGGCTTCCCTTGGCACCCTTTGGCATTTCCCTAAGAAAACTTCCTAGAGAAAATTGGATGGGGAGCGAGAGGGAAAGCAGAAATAAATCTTTCTGAACTTGAAACTCCTCTTTACCTCATTCCTTAAAGAGGAGGTTGAGAAAGAGAGTTGAACTTGGAGCTAGATAGAGTCCATATGGTCTAATGCAAGTTATTCCATCTATTTGAGTCTCTATTTCTTTGTGGATAAAGTTGGAGGAAATTGTTCATGATCCTATCATCAATTCCTTATGCGGGGTTGGATAATTGTGTGGCAATTGAGACTTTTGACTATATTGTCCTTATGGAAATAACTGTTTGTGTCTGTTCCAACAGTAGGCTGCTATTCTCTAGGAAGGTCAGAGAAGACTTGCCATACATACAGAGATTTTGAGGATTAGGCTTAAGTGGTGATGACCATTCCTTGTATTGTTCTTCTAACTGGCTAGTTAAGGCTCTCATCAACCTTCCTGTTGCAACAAACCCTGCAACCCACATCTCCCTATACTCCTGCAGTATTAGTATAACTTTAGTGAAACATCCTGCAAGTGACTTCTGTGTCACTGGTTGCTGCTTAGATACAGAGGCGTAGGCTCTATTTCCTTCTTTGTTTTTCTAAAACTCCAGAAACTCAACCTATTACCAGGATCCCCAAGAATGTAATTCTGAGAGCCCTTCTGCCTAGATACCACTTCTTTTTGCCAAAGACTCATAAGAAAACAGGGTTAACGAGCTTCCAGAGACAGCATTTGCAGAGATTCTCTCACCAATGGGTCTCCTTTTCCCCACAGAGCAATGCCATTTTCAACTCTTCATTGTTGTGTTTATAATTTTGTGACCTCTCTTGTTTAATAGCAGCTACCTGATAGCTTAGTGGTCTGAACAGGAGTCCCATGTACTATGAAAGCAATCCTGGCCAAGTAGCCTTTGGATGGAGGATTTATTCAGGACTCTGATCTATCTATATAAGAGAGTTGTATATGATCCTTTGCTCAGGGAGAGGAAAAGAAGAGATAAAGACTAGTGCTAGATAATACTTCCAGTCCACCCCAAGAAAAACCATGCCAGCAAAGTGGAAAACAATCTTCTCCTTTGTTCTGAAAAACCATTCACTGCTCTTTGGGAAAGAAATTCAACAGCTTGTGCAACCCATGTTTTTATTAATGAGATTGCCCCCTGAACCACAAGGGATCTGGCTTTCAAAAGCACACATTGTTTGCTCTTCAAAGCTATTCACATCTAATTACAGAGGAAATTCCCTTGTCTGGTAGGGAAGCACAATTTTTATGTGGTAAGGAAAATGAAAAGATCCAAACAGAAAATTTACTTTTAACAAGATTACTTCGTCTAATGAGTATCTGATTATAAATTCTATTGAAAATAAAAGCAATAACAGAAAGTAAATGAAAATAAAGGGGATTACAAAAGCCCTGTTGTTACCCAGAAAGCTTAGATGAATCAGGCCCGGGCAGAACCAGGCATCGTTAACACACAACTATATGTGCTGAATTGGTTTATGATAAATGTATCTGTTGCAGTAGAGACATTTTCACATGGATTATTAAGAAATGTCACTTACATGTGTATTTTTTCTCTTCATCACATTGTTAAAACTGTTCAACCAATTAGATGTGGACTTTTTCTATTAAAGAGATTTCAACAACCCTGCTTTTCATTTAAACTTATAGGTAACTCAAAGTACAGAGCAACTTTCTTTCCCACACTGCAGATCATTGGTGGTGTTTTCCTTTGAAACATTGTTAAACACAAACATGAAGCAATCAAAAGAACCATTGTCTTCCCTTTTGCTTTTTCTTCTTCAAATGAAAGCATTTATGAAAATATTTAGGTGGATAAATGGAGTATTGAAATTATAATGTCCCTGAAGTATTGATGGGGTTTAATTTATTCACATAAGTTTCAAGACATTCAAAGTCCTATGTTTTTTTTTTTTTTTTTTGCCAGAAAAACAGACAGAGCTGTTATTGTACCATCTGGTCTGCATGAGGCATATCTTGGCATCCCTTAACTGCACATTTTATAAATGCTAAACTCCAGATGGCAATACATTGTAACAGTGGAGAGCTTTATAAAGGTTTCCAAAAAACAAATTCTTTAAAATGTGAATATTAGATACTCTAAGCAGGGGCTATGAATTTAAATTTCATACTTGGAGCCTTTTCCCTTTCCTAATTAATTGTGGTTTTAAGAATTGAAAAGCTCAATCAACATAAATCATATGACCTGATTCCTCACCCAAAGTTTAAGTTCTATAAAAACTTCAGAAACAGGGATCACTGGGAAACCTACATTAGCTGCCATTTTGTTTCAAGATAGCAGGATTATGACATAGGGGAGGTGTGTTATAGCACTCTTAAAGCAGATTATCAAATACCATTAAAACCATTTCTCAAAGCTGATATTTGGACTGGGAAGACAGGAAAATGTGAATGTTGAGCATTGTCCTGAAATAAAGCCAGAGTACAGTAATGGTTAAGAATGTAGATTCTTAAGTCATAAAGGAAACTCTTCATTTTCTCAAGTTTTTTTCTCTTTCATCTGCATGTTTCTTTTCAAAAATAAGAACAACAACTGGGATCTGGAGTTTTCATCATCCTGTACCCAAGTGGCTCGGGGATAAAGAACGCCTGCCAAGCAGGAGACACAGGTTTGATCCCTGGGTCGGGAAGATTCCCTGGAGAAGAAAACGGCAACCCACTCCAATATTATTGCCTTGGAAATTTCATGAACAGAGGAGCATTGTGGGCTATAGTCCATGGGATTGCAAAAGAGTCATACACAACTTACCAACTAAATAACAACAACATACCTTACAACACAGTAAAAAGAACATATATCTCATAGTCACACAGAGTTTTATTTCAGTCTGAGAGTTTATAGTGGTTCTCTAAGGCTGCCACCTGATGTGAACAGTCAAGTCATTGGAAAAGACCTGAGCTGGGAAAGATTGAAGGCAAAAGGAGAAGAGGGTGACAGAGGATAAAATGGTTGGTTAGTATCACCAACTCAAAGGACATAAGTTTGAGCAAACTCCAGGAGATAGGGAGGGACAGGGAGGTCTGGCGTGCTGCAGTCCATGGGGTCACAAAGAGTTGGACACAACTTAGCAACAACAACAACAACAAAGGCTGCTAAAAATAGTATCTCAAACTCGGTGGCTTAAACATCAGAATTTTTTTCTTAGAGTTCTGGAAGATAGAATCTGAGATCAAAGTGCTGGCAGAACTGGTTTCTTCTGAGGGCAATGAGGGAAAGATTTGTCCCAGGCCTCTGTCCTTGACTTATAAAAGGTCATCTTCCCCATATCTTCACGTTGTCTTCCCTCTGTATATGTCTATGCCCAAATTCCTTCTTCTCATAAGGACACAAATTATATTGTATTAGGACCTACCCTAAAGACCTCATTTTAACTTAATCATCTCTGTAAAGACCCTAGTTCCAAATATAATCACATTCTGAGGTACCTAGGCTTTTTTGGAGGGGGGCAGGGGAGCTTCAACTTTAATTCTTGTCATTTTCATTTGTATGAAATATCTTTTTCCATCCCTTACTTTCAATCTATTTGTGTCCTTGGCCTAAAGTGGGTCTCTTATGGGCAGCATATTGGAGCCTTGTTTTTTTTAATCCAATCTGCTACTCTGGGTATTTTTTTTTTAACTTTACAATATTGTATTGGTTTTTCCATATATCAAAATGAATCCACCACAGGTATACATGTGTTCCCCATCCTGAACCCTCCTCCCTCCTCCCTCCCCATACCATCCCTCTGGGTCGTCCCAGTGCACCAGCCCCAAGCATCCAGTATTGTGCATCGAACCTGACCTGGCAACTAGTTTCATATATGATATTATACATGTTTCAATGCCATTCTCCCAAATCATCCCACCCTCTCCCTCTCCCACAGAGTCCAAAAGACTGTTCTATACATCAGTGTCTCTTTTGCTGTCTCATATACAGGGTTATTGTTACCATCTTTCTAAATTCCACATATATGCTTTAGTATACTGTATTGGTGTTTTTCTTTCTGGCTTACTTCACTCTGTATAATCGGCTCCAGTTTCATCCACCTCATTAGAACTAATTCAAATGTATTCTTTTTAATGGCTGAGTAATACTCCATTGTGTATATGTACCACAGCTTGCTTATCCATTCATCTGCTGATGGACATCTAGGTTGCTTCCATGTCCTGGCTATTATAAACAGTGCTGCAATGAACATTGGGGTACACGTGTCTCTTTCAATTCTGGTTTCCTCGGTGTGTATGCCCAGCAGTGGGATTGATGGATCATAAGGCAGTTCTGTTTCTGCTACTCTGGGTCTTTTGATTGGAGCATTTAGTCCATTGGCTTTTAAGGTATTGACAGATATGTATTAATTTCCATTTTAAATGTTGTTTTCCTGTTGACTTTGTATTTCTTCTTTATCCCTTTGCTTTTCTGTTTTCCCTTTTGTGGTTTGATAATTTTCTTTTGTATTATATTATGCTTATGTTCTTTTTCTTTTGGTTTTCATGAATCTATTATATGTTTTTGATTTCCAATTACCCTGTTATTCAAGTATATTAACCTTCTGTGCTTCCTGTTCCTTGATATCTGTTGAATTTGAGAAGTTATCAGCCATCATTTCTTCAAATACATATTCAATTTCCTTTTTACTTTCTTTTCCTCCTGGGATCCCTATTGTGTGTAGATTGGCACACTTTATATTCTCCCATAGGTCTCTTATTTTGCTTTCATTTTTTTCATTTGATTTTTTAGTCTGTTGTTCTGACTGGGTGATTTCCATTATTCTATCTTTCATATCATTTATTCATTCTTCTGCATTATTCATTCTGCTATCATTACTTTAGCTTAGCTTTAACCTTGGTGAATGAGTTCCCTAATTTTTCCTTTTACACTTTGTAGTTTCTTTTATAGTGATCAGCATTTCTAATTCCTTCAGTATTTTCATTATCTCTTATTTTCAACTCATGTCTATTAGACTGAAGAGATCTATTACATCATTTGTTATTTTAGGAAAATCCTCTTGATCTTTTCATCGAGAGTGGCCCCTCTGCTTCTTTTAGTTATGTCTCTCGTTCCATGAGTTTAGGAGAAACAATTATATACTGTGGTCTTGGAGGGGCTTTTTCTAGGGAGTGTCCCTGTGTCATTTGTATGGATTTATTTTTTGGTGTGAAAGTTATTTTTAGTGTGTCTGCCTCCTGCCTCTTTCCTCAGCATTTGCTGGCCATTACCCCTTGAGAGGAGGTGTGACTGGTGTTTTGGTGACCAGAGCTTGCACTAAACATTGAGCAGGGGCTCCTGTTTGCTATGTGGCTGTCACTACCCTGTCATGGGCCAGGCATGTTCCCCAGCTGTTGGAGTGGAAGTCTGCAGATCCATTTCTGAGCTGCCTTCTGAGCTGCAGTGTGAGGTAGGTGCAATTGCTGTGCTCCCACTGGAAGAGGAGCTGCCGAGTATTCCTCTGCCAGAGCTGTTAACCAGTGACACTGCTCTGTTGTGTTATCTGTCACACATTTTGCAGGCTTACAAAGTGCACCACGGTTGGCACTGCCCTTGACCCCATCTCATCTTTAGAAATTCTGGCAATGAGCCCTGGTATCTATCAGATATTGTTTTTACAAGGCCACCAGCACAGATGCACTGAAGTCAGGTTCAAGAACTGCAGAAGTTGTGCACCTGGATCTGCTAGGAGCACAATGGAGGCAGCTTAGACCCTGGCCCGGTCCAGCCCCCAGGTGTGTGTGCCCACAAGTCCACAGCTGCTAAGGCCAGAGCTGTCTCAGCCATGTGAGCACTGTTGTCCACTCAGATGTCCTGTGGGGACTGAATTTACAAAGCCAGCAGTGGAGGTGTAAATCTGCAGCTTGTTCAGCCGAGGAGAGAGATTTCAGCCTTGCTTCCTAGGCCATGAAGGCCCTGGGACTCAGCTGAGGTTTTTAGCCCTGACTGGCTGTGGGCAACCCACTGGTGTCTGATCCCAGAGCCTCCTGAGGCAGCTGTGGGCTGTGGGATGCCCTGAGGTGGCAGCTGTGGTACAGAAGCCTGCTGGGATGGTGGCTGGGTTGTGAGAGCCCACCAAGGTGGTGGCTGGGGCGGGCTCTTCCAGAGCCCCTTGAGGCAGGGAGTAGCAAGTGGAGAAAAAGGCTGCCAAGGCAGCCGCACCTCTCCCTTTTTGTGTCACTCAACAATGGCACTTCAATCCTATAGTGGCCTGGGTTTCTTTCTCCACACAATCTCAGTTGCAGCCATGGCACACTCCAGTGCCTTCAGGCATCTCCACGCAGCCAGCAGCACTTCTCTCTCCAGGACTGTGCTCTAAACCCCAAGTTATAGCACCCAGCCCTCATGCAGCCCAGCAACATGTGTCTAAGGCTACATGAGCAGGGTGTTGACACAAAGTTTGTGTAGGTCTCTCGCTATTCTGTCTGCCACAAACCAGTTGCTGTGCCCTTCTCTGAGCCTCTAAAGCTCACTTTCTGTACAGATTTCCCTGCAAGTGAGGGGGCTTCCCAGGGTACAGGAACCTTTCCTTTTTTCAGCTCCCTTCTAAGGCCACAGTTCCCATCCCACTTCCTCTTTTTTCCCTTTCAATTCTACCCAGTTACATGGAGATCTTTCTTGTCCTTTTCAGGTATTTGAAGTCTTCAG
Source organism: Bison bison bison (assembly GCF_000754665.1). Taxonomy (NCBI): domain Eukaryota; kingdom Metazoa; phylum Chordata; class Mammalia; order Artiodactyla; family Bovidae; genus Bison; species Bison bison. The sequence goes on along the minus strand of NW_011494644.1, from coordinate 3,848,462 downwards.
CCAGTGTTCTAGAGGGGTTCTGTGGGAATTGTTCCATTTGTAGATGTATTTTTGATGTATTTGTGGAGGAGATGAGATCCAAATACTTCTAGTCCACCAACTTGATGTAAATGGATTAAATGCTTCAACTAAGAGATATAAACTGGCTGAATGGATACCAAAACAAGATCCATATACATACTGTCTATAGGAGAACTACCTCAGACCTAGGGACACATATAGGCTGAAAGTGAGTATATGGAAAAAGATATTCCATGAAAATGAAAATCAAAAGAAAGCTGGATTAGCAATACTCTTATCAGGCAAAACAGACTTTAAAATAAAGACTGTTACAAGAGATAAGAGTTTCCCACATAGTGCTAGTGGTAAAGAACCTGCCTGCCAATGCAGGAGACATAAGAGACGCAGATTCAATCCCTGGGTCGGGAAGATTCCTTGGAGGAGAGCATGGCAATCCACACCAGTGTTCTTGCCTAGAGAATCCCTGGACAGAGGAACAAAGAGTCAGGCACGACTGAAGTGACTCATGCACACACAAGAGATAAGGGACTCTCCATGAAGATCAAGGGATTGATCCAAGAAGAAGATATAACAACTGTAAATGTATATGCACCCAGCATAGGAGCACCTTGATATATAAGGCAAATGTTAACAGACTCGAAAGGGGAAATTGGCAGTAACACAATAATAGTGAGGAACTTTAGCACCCCTCTGACGTAGGTGGACAGATCATCCAGACAGAAAAGCAATAAGGAAGCACAGGCCTGAAAGGACACATTAAACTAGATGGACGTAATTGCTATTTATAGAGCATTTAATCTGAAATCAGCAGATTACGCATTCTTCTCAAGTGTATGGAACACTCTCCAGGATAGATCACAAGCTGGGTCACAAGGCAAACCTTGGTAAATTTAAGAAAATTGAAATCACTTCAAGCATCTTTTCCAGCCGCAACACTATGAGATTAGAAATTAACTACAAGAAAAAATATAAAAAGCACAAACACATGGAGGCTAAACAATGTGCTACTAAGCAGACAATGGGTCAGTGAAGAAAACAAAATGGAAATCAGAAAGTATCCAGAGGAAAATGAAAACAAAACAAACAAAAAAAAAAATGGCAAACCAAAAACTATGGGACTGGAAAAGCAGTTATAAGAGGTAAGTTTACAGCACTATAACTATGTTTCAGGAAACAAGAAAAATCTCAAATAAACAACCTAACCCTACCCTAAAGCAACTACAGAAACAAGAACAAACAAAACTCAAAGTTAGCAGAAGGAAAGAAATCATGAAGATCAGAGTGGAAATAAATGAAACAGAGATGAAGAAAATGGTGTAAAAGAATAATGAAACTAAAAGCAGTTCTTTGAAAAGATGAACAAAATTGATATGTGCTTATCCAGATTCATGGGAAAAAAAGGAAGAGGACTCACATTCATAAAAGGAAAAGTAGAAAAGGAGAAGTTACAATGGATACCACAGAAATACAAAGAATCATAAGAGACTAGTACAAGCAACTATATGCCCATATAATGGAGAGTCCAGAAGAAATGGAGAAATTCTTAGAAAGGTACAATCTTCCAAGACTGAACCAGGAAGAAATAGAAAATATGACCAGACTGATAACAAGTACTAAAATTGAAATGGTGATTAAAAACTTCCAACAGGCAAAAGTCTATGACTGGATAGCTTCACATGCAATTTATATCAAACATTAAGAGTTAATACCTATTCTTCTGAAACTCTCAAAAAATTTCAGAGAAAGAAACACTTCCAAACTCATTCTATGAGGCCACTATTACCATGATGTCAAAACCAGACAAAGATATCACAAAAAAAGAAAGCTACAGGCCAATATCCCTGACGAAAATATGATCCAGCAATAACTCTTGGCATATATCCAGAGAAAACCATAATTCAGTAAGATACATGCACCTCAGTGTTCATTGCAGCACTATTTACAATAGCCAGACATGGAAGCAACCTAAATATCATCAACAGAGGAATAAAGAAGATGTGATACATATATACAATGGAATATTACTCAGCCATTGAAAAGAATGAAATAATGCCACTTGCAGCAACATGGGTGAACCTAGAGATTATTATGCTAAGTAAAAGTAAATCAGAAAAAGACACGGTATCACTTATATGTGGAATCTAAAAAAATGATATTAATGAACTTATTTACAAAAGAGAAATGGACTCACAGACTTTGAAAACAAACTTGTGGTTACAAAAGGGGAAAAGGGCAGGGGAGGGATAAATTAGGAGTTTGGGATTGACATACACATACTACTATATATAAACTAGATAATCAACAAAGACCTACTCTATAGCATAGAGAACTCTACCCAGTATTATATAATAACCTATATAGGAAAAGAAACTGAAAAAGAAACAATATATGTATAGGTATAACTGAATCACTTTGCTGTACACCTGAAACTAACACAATAGTACAAATCAACTATATTCCAATATAAAATAAAAATTAAATTATCAATTAAAAATGAAAAGATACATGCATTCTATGCCCGTGAACAGAGGAGCCTGGTGGGCCACAGTCCATGGAGTTGCAAAACAGTCGTACATGATTTAATGACCAAAAACAAAACAACAGCAAAAAAAAAAAAAACCCAATACTCGTAGCAGCACTGTTTACAATAGCCAAGACATGAAAACAACCTAAATGTCCAAGGAATGGATAAAGAAGATGTGAGATATACAATACTCAGTCGTAAAAAATGAAATAATGTATTTTGCAGGAAGGTGCATGGACCTAGAGATTATCATACTAAGCAAAGTAAGTCAAAAAGCGAAAGACAAGTACCATACAATATTACCTATATGTGAAATATAAAATATGATACAAATAAATGTATCTACAAAACAGAAGCAAACTCACATACACAGAGAACAGACTTGTGGTTGTCAAGGGGGAAAGGGGTGGGAAAGGAAGGATTGGGAGTTTGGGATTAGCAGATGCAAACTAGAGTATATAGGATGGATAAACAATAAGATCCTACTGTATAGCACAGGGAACTATACTCAATATCCTGTGATAAATGACAATGGAAAAGAATATGAAAAAAAATATGTGTATGTGTGTGTGTGTATGTGTGTATAACTGAATCACTTTGCTGTACAGCAGAAATTAACACAACATTGTAAATGAACTATGTTGTTGTTCAGTTACCCAATTGTGTTCGACTCTTTGCAGCCCCATGGACTGCAGCACACCAGACCTCCCTGTCCCTCACCATCTCCCGAAGATTGTCCAAGTTCATGTCCATTGCATTGGTGATGCCATCCAACCATCTCATCCTCTGATGCCTTCTTCTCATTCTGCCCTCAATCTCTCCCAGCACCAGTGACTTTTCCAATGCATTGGCTGTTCACATCAGGTGATCAAAATACTGGAGCTTCAGCTTCAGCATCAGTCCTTCCAATGAGTATTCAGGGTTGGTTTCCCTTAAGATTGACTGGTTTGATCTCCTTGCTGTCCATGGGACTCTCAGGAGTCTTCTCCAGAACCCCAGTCCAAAGGCATCAATTCTTTGGTGCTCTGCCTTCTTCACTGTCCAGCTCTCACAAACATACTAGACCACTGGGAAGACCATAGCCTTGACTACAGGCCTTTGTCAGCAGAGTAATGTCTCTGTTCTTCAAGACCCTGTCTGGGTTTGTCATAGCTTTCCTGCCAAGTAGCAATCATCTTCTGATTTCATGGCTAGAGGCACCATCCACAGTGATTTCAGAGCCCAAAAAGAGGAAATCTGTCACTACTTCCACATTTTCCCCTTCTATTTGTCATAAAGTAATGGGGTCAGATCTTAGTTTTTTAATATTTAGTTTTAAGCTGACTCTTTCACTCTCCCCCTTCACCCTCATCAAGATGCTCTTTAGTCCTTCTTTACTTTCTGCCATTAAAGGAGTATCATCCACATATCTCAGGTTGTTGATATTTCTCCTGCCTATCTTGATTCCAGCTCAGCATTTCTCATTCAGCCTGGCATTTCTCATGACGTGCTCAATATATAGGTTAAATAAGCAGGGTGACAACAGACAGCCCTGTCATATCATACTTCAATAAAATATTAAAAAAATTGTGGGGGACAAATCCATTCCATAACAGCTTTCTACTTAGTAGCTAATCAGCTTGGGGGAAATTCACTTAAGGAGCCTTTATTTCCTTTTCTTATTCCTATCTTGAAGGTTATCCATCAGTGTCCAGCATAGGACCTATACACAGAGGGCAAAAATGCCCTTCCCTCCTTCCTACAGATACTTATGAGGGTTTCTGAGGACCATCTATTCTTTCCCAGTATTCTGTGTGAGATGTGAATGATAAAGGCATGGGTTTATAAAACCCCCCTGAGAACCAAAATAGGAAGGGGTAGATTAGAAATTTAGTGAAAGGAGATTTAACAGAATTAAGGGTTACTTGAATAGACAACCCTTCAGGAAATAGGTGGAGCTTCAACCTGTGTTACCCTAATCAAGACCCAAATTCTATAGAGAGCTTGTTTGATAGCTTCAGTCTTGTGCCTACCCCTTGTCCAAGCAGCTTGGAAGCAGCTTGACTAGAAGTCTCAGTAAGATTGTATCTAATGGGAGAGTTCCCTGAAGCCCATCATGGTATTGCTACCAAAAGAAAAAGATCATTTGTGCTCATGCTTGGTCATGTCCAACTCTTTGCATCCCCATGGACTGTAGCCCACCAGGCTCCTCTGCCCATGGAATTTTTCAGGCAAGAATACTGGAGTGGATTGCCATTTCCTACTCCAGGGCATCTTCCTAACCAAGGAATTGAACCCATGTCTCTTGTGTCTCCTGCACTGGCAGATAGATTCTTTACCACTATGCCACCTGGGAAGTCAGAGAAAAGGATACTGGACAGAAAAGAACAAACGTCTGTGTATTTAAATTTACTTAGTTATGCTTAGGTTTTATTTGTCACATACATAGCCATTTGGTGTCTCCCATCAGAAAGCATAGCCCTTAAAGCGTGTCTTTGTCTGCACTTGTACAAATGTGCAGACAAATCTGTGTGTACAAATGTACAAATGTGTGTTGCTTCTTTTGAGACTCTACAGTTTTATGATTGCTCAGCACATGCTCCCCTAGAAAATACATGTACTTCCATAATGTAAAACTGGGCTAATTTTGAAATAGGAATTCTAAATAGTAGTCACATACAACCAGTGCCACAATCATGCTACTTAACAAACCATCCAAAATTGAATGGCTTAAAAGAATAAGCATTGATTTAACTCACAAATCTCCAGTTAACTGGTCAATTCTTCTGTGCTCAGCTGACCTTGGTGTGGCTCACTCATTCATCAGCAGTCAACTGGCAGGTCAGCTGGGAACTGGTTGCTTTAGCATGGCCTCAGCTTAAATGTCAAGGCTATGGTTTTTCCAGTAGTCATATAAGGATATGAGAGTTGGACTATAAAGAAAGCTGAGCAGAGAAGAATTGATGCTTTTGAACTGTGGTGTTGGAGAAGACTCTTGAGAGTCCCTTGGACTGCAAGGAGATCCAACCAGTCCATCCTAAAGGAAATCAGTCCTGAATGTTCATTGGGAGGACTGATGTTGAAGCTGAAGCTCCAATACTTTGGCCACCTGATGCAAAGAGCTGACTCATTAGAAAAGACCTTGATGCTGGGAAAGATTGAAGGCTAGAAGAGAAGGAGATGACAGAGGATGAGATGGTTGGATGGCATCACTGACTCAATGGACAGGAGTTTGAGTAAACTCTGGGAGTTGGTGATGGACAGGGAGTCCTGGTGTGCTGCAGTCCATGGGGTCGCAAAGAATCGGACACGACTGAGCCACTGAACTGAACTGAACAGCTTAGATGACCTGTCTCTGCTCCTTGTGATTCTTTATCATCTGGAGGATACTCTGGGTTTGTTCTCACAGTGAATGAAGAATGCTAAGACAGAGTGCATATGTATATGCGCTTCAAAAGACCTAGCCTCAGAACTGGCGTACCATCATTTCCATCACATTCTATTGGCCAAAACAAGTCACAAAGTCAGTCAGATTCAGGAAGAAGGAGGAGCAAGGAGGACCAGGCTAACTGCAAAGCACACTGCAAAGAGTGGGAGTCCACGGACGGGTGGAAGATTGGGACCTTTACAACTGATCTACCACATCATCTTAAGAGCTTAAACATTTTATATTCTATCAACTGGAGGGACTACGCGATATTGCCAAGGAAATCTTTCTCTCTGTGGTAACAATTATCCTAGCTACTAGGTATGGAGTAACCTGTAATATTTGTAAGTATACAAGTTTTTATTTAGAACTTCTGAGCCTTCTCTGTCTTTCATTTAAGATGCCCTATCTTTCTATTAACAGATTAATGAAGCCTTTTATATGCCTTTGTCCAATTTCTTTATGAATCCATTTCTGTTACAAACCTCATTCAATTTCAATCTAGCTAAAGATCCAAAGGGTTAAAATGACATTCAGTTCAGTTCAGTCGCTCAGTCGTGTCCGACTCTTTGTGACCCCATGAATTGCAGCACGCCAGGCCTCCCTGTCCATCACCAACTCCCGGAGTTCACTCAGACTCACGTCCTTCGAGTCAGTGATGCCATCCAGCCATCTCATCCTCTGTCGTCCCCTTCTCCTCCTGCCCCCAATCCCTCCCAGCATCAGAGTCTTTTCCAATGAGTCAACTCTTCACATGAGGTGGCCAAAGTACTGGAGTTTCAGCTTCAGTATCATTCCCTCCAAAGGAATCCCAGGGCTGATCTCCTTCAGAATGGACTGGTTGGATCTCCTTGCAGTCCAAGAGACTCTCAAGAGTCTTCTCCAACACCACAGTTCAAAAGCATCAATTCTTCGGCGCTCAGCCTTCTTCACAGTCCAACTCTCACATCCATACATGACCACAGGAAAAACCGTAGCCTTGACTAGACAGACCTTTGTTGGCAAAGTAATGTCTCTGCTTTTGAATATTCTATCCAGGTTGGTCATAACTTTCTTTCCAAGGAGTAAGCGTCTTTTAATTTCATGGCTGCAGTTACCATCTGCAGTGATTTTGGAGCCCCCCAAAATAAAGTCTGACACTGTTTCCCCATCTATTTCCCATGAAGTGATGGGACCAGATGCCATGATCTTAGTTTTCTGAATGTTGAGCTTTAAGCCAACTTCTTCACTCTCCACTTTC
>NW_011494644.1:3840397-3841171 GCF_000754665.1 Bison bison bison | reverse complement strand
GGTTATTGCTATTTCTCCCTGCAATCTTGATTCCAGCTTGTGTTTCTTCAAGTCCAGCGTTTCTCATGATGTACTCTGCATATAAGTTAAATAAGCAGGTGATAAGATACAGCCTTGACATACTCCTTTTCCTATTTGGAACCACTCTGTTGTTACATGTCCAGTTCTAACTGTTGCTTCTTGACCTGCATACAGATTTCTCAAGAGGCAGGTCAGGTGGTCTCATATTCCCATCTCTTGAAGAATTTTCCACAGTTGATTGTGATCCACACAGTCAAAGGCTTTGGCATAGTCAATAAAACAGAAATAGATGTTTTTCTGGAACTCTCTTGCTTTTTCCATGATCCAGTGGATATTGGCAATTTGATCTCTGGTTCCTCTGCCTTTTCTAAAACCAGCTTGAACATCAGGAAGTTCATGGCTCACGTGTTGCTGAAGCCTGGCTTGGAGAATTTTGAGCATTACTTTACTAGCCTGTGAGATGAGTGCAATTGTGTGGTAGTTTGAGCATTCTTTGGCATTGCCTTTCTTTGGGATTGGAATGAAAACTGACCTTTTCCAGTCCTGTGGCCACTGCTGAGTTTTCCAAATTTGCTGGCATATTGAGTGCAGCACTTTCACAGCATCATCTTTCAGGATTTGAAATAGCTCAACTGGAATTCCATCACCTCCACTAGCTTTGTTCATAGTGATGCTTTCTAAGGCCCACTTGACTTCACATTCCAGGATGTCTGGCTTTAGGTCAGTGATCACACCATCGTGATTATCTGGGTC
>NW_011494644.1:3819067-3840297 GCF_000754665.1 Bison bison bison | reverse complement strand
AGATCTTTTTTTGTACAGTTCTTCTGTGTATTCTTGCCACCTCTTCTTAATATCTTCTGCTTCTGTTAGGTCCATACCATTTCTGTCCTTTATCAAGCCCATCTTTGCATGACATGTCCCCTTGGTATCTCTAATTTTCTTGAAGAGATCTCTAGTCTTTCCCATTCTGTTGTTTTCCTCTATCTTTGCATTGAACACTGAGGAAGGCTTTCTTATCTCTTCTTCCTATTCTTTGGAACGCCACATTCAGATGCATATATCTTTCCTTTTCTCCTTTGCTTTTCACTTCTCTTCTTTTCACAGCTATTTGTAAGGCCTCCCCAGACAGCCATTTTGCTTTTTTGCATTTCTTTTCCATGGGGATGATCTTGATCCCTGTCTCCTGTACAATGTCACGAATCTCATTCCATCGTTCATCAGGCATTCCATCTATCAGATCTAGGCCCTTAAATCTATTTCTCACTTCCACTATATAATCATAAGGGATTTGATTTAGGTCATACCTGAATGGTCTAGTGGTTTTCCCTACTTTCTTCAATTTAAGTCTGAATTTGGCAATAAGGAGTTCATGGTCTGAGCCACAGTCAGCTCCTGGTCTTGTTTTTGCTGACTGTATAGAGCTCCTCCATCTTTGGCTGCAAAGAATATAAGCAATCTGATTTCGGTGTTGACCATCTGGTGATGTCCATGTATAGAGTCTTCTCTTGTGTTGTTGGAAGAGGGTGTTTATTATGACCAGTGCATTTTCTTGGCAAAACTCTACTAGTCTTTGCCCTGCTTCATTCCGTATTCCAAGGCCAAATTTGCCTGTTACTCCAGGTGTTTCTTGACTTCCTACTTTTGCATTCTAGTTCCCTATAATGAAAAGGACATCTTTTTTGGGTGTTAGTTCTAAAAGGTCTTATAGGTCTTCATAGAATCGTTCAACTTCAGCTTCTTCAGCATTACCGGTTGGGGCATAGACTTGGATTACTGTGATATTGAACGGTTTGCCTTGGAATCGAACAGAGATCATTCTGTCGTTTTTGAGATTGCATCCAAGTACTGCATTTTGGACTCTTTTGTTGACCATGATGGCTACTCCATTTCTTCTGAGGGATTCCTGCCCGCAGTAGTAGATATAATGGTCATCTGAGTTAAATTCCCCCATTCCTGTCCATTTTAGTTCGCTGATTCCTAGAATGTTGACATTCACTCTTGACATCTCTTGTTTGACCACTTCCAATTTGCCTTGATTACCTGACATTCCAGGTTCCTATGCAATATTGCTCTTTATAGCATCGGACCTTGCTTCTATCACCAGTCACATCCATAGCCGGGTATTGTTTTTGCTTTGGCTCCATCCCTTCATTCTTTATATAGTTATTTCTCCACTCATCTCCAGTAGCATATTGGGCCCCTACTGACCTGGAGAGTTCCTCTTTCAGTATCCTATCATTTTGCCTTTTCATACTGTTCATGGGGTTCTCAAGGCAAGAATACTGAAGTGGTTTGCCATTCCCTTCTCCAGCGGACCACATTCTGTCAGATCTCAAGTGACATTAACATTGTATAATTAAAGTAGCTACCATATGTTTTTCAAAAGCATTCTTATTAACATAGTCTATCTTACGTTTACAAGTTAAATTCATATTCTATATTTGAAAGTGATGTTAAGCTATGTTAGCCTACCTGATAGAAGATTCTATATTTCTTGTTTATCTAATACCACTAAATTATATGGGGCTTCCCTGGTAGTTCAGTTGGTAAGAATCCACCTGCAATGCAGGTGATCCTGGTTCGATTCTGGGTTGGGAAGATCCCCTGGAGAAGGGAACAGCTACCCACTCCAGTATTCTGGCCTGGAGAATTCCATGGATTGTATAGTCCATGAGGTCACAAAGAGTTGGACACAACTGAGTGACTTTCACAACCTTCTGAAACTAAATTATAATTAGTGCTATCTTGTACTTTTAAAGCTACGTGAACTGCAAGAGAAGCATGGAGTTTTAGAACACTCATACACAGACACAGACACGCACACACACAGAACCATAATGAATTAGAATAAGCCTGGAAGTAGGTATCAGAAGACTTGGTTTCTCCCTGGAGCTCTGCTAACTTTCTATATGACCTTGGGCAAGTCACAAAAACCTCTTAGGCTTATTTTATTCATTTCATATTGAGAAGTTGGATTTTGGAAGTTGTATGAATCAAATCCACTCACTTGGGCAATATATCTATACCATGAAGTTTGAATTCATGGGCTTTTCATTTTATAACATTTACAGATAACATATACAAATCAGATTAACTTTTATCAATTTTAAATTACTTTACCTTGTTATTTATCAGCAAGACAATTCAATCAACTGAATGAAATTTAAGAGAAAGTACCACTCCTATCTCCCTATTCCTGTTACAAGAATGATATATTATGTATATTTATAGCCAGTACAGCAAGAGCTCAAACAAATCAGAACTGATAATGGTTGTGAACATCCAGCATAGCTGGATTGGTGTGGACTGCCTAGATATCTGCACTGACTCCTCCCTCAGTTGACTCATTGGCTCTCTGGTAAATAAATGCAGACACACACTTACATGCCCACACATAAACAGATAAATGGATAGGAAACACATGTGTTTCTCATTTTTGTTTTTTTAAGTAAAATATGAAAACATACTAATATAGTTCCAATAGTCCAATTTATGGTGGATGTCTTTAGTATCAATAGTCACAGACCCCATTGAATTCATATATTTTAGTGTTTTTAGAGCTTTTCAGAGTTTATCTAACCATCTCCTGATGATAACAATTAGGGCATCTTCAATATTTTCACAGTTGTGAAAAGTAAGGCAACAGAATTGGAAATTAAGAATTATAAACTATTGTTTAAAAGAACAGCATTTCAGAAAATAAAGAGAGCACCTGCCCAAAGGAGGCAACAATACTGCATTGTTGTTCTGCATGACAACTTAAAACTCTCCTCAAGAAATGCCTAGTGATTAGCAGGTGAGACGAGGCCTCACGTCACGTAGAGACCATGGCATTCGCAGAAGAGGAGAAGGAACACCTTATAGTTATAAACACACTTAAAACGTCTCATTGAAAAGAATGTGGAAAACATACTTTTGAAAGAGATCCTACTGTTTATTTAGTAAAAGATTAAGTGTCTATCTTTTTTGGAAAGATTTGTTTTCCTAACTAGTAAAATGAGACACTCCTTGATTGCAGAGAGCCATGCCTTCCTCATTCTCAAAGTTAACCGTACCAACACATTCGTATCCTTGTGCACTTCTGCAGAATTGATTCTTAGGGAGTCTGGAGCTAGTTGCTCAGTGACTGTCCCAAGTGCAGCATTGGCTGGGTTGGGCAAGGCAAATGAAATTAATCTCTGGCATGCTCACCACCCTCATCACCCTCACCAGTTCTCAGAGTGGTCCTCCTTATCTCCATGCCTCCTGCTCAGGGCTTTTGTGCTGCCCCTTCATCATGCAGAACCCCCAGTTTAGGGATCTGAGCAGAGCTACCCTTTCCAAGGCAACACCTCACACTCTGGAGGAAAAGGTATAACTTTGGGAGAAGCAAGTCTAGGGTGGGGCCTGGGAAGGTGGAACATATTAATCTATTACCTCTCTGACTACCTTAATAGGTCTCTCTGAATCTTGCCCCTACATTCTATCATCTACTGGATGGAATGGTCTTCAAATCTCTCCAATGGTCTTCTTATCATAGTCTTAACCATCGTGGTAACAAATTACCTTCACAGTCATAGAAAAAGTGCTACTTTTGGGAATATATGCTTAGAAGTAATTATTGCTATCATGCTTCTGCTCAGAACCTAAATCCTTTCACCACCTCTATCTTCAAAAGCCTGCTTATCCTGGATTTTGCTCCCTCTCCTCCATTCCACTGGAATATAATCAACTGATTCCCATAAAGAAGTTAATCACTGGCAATCATTCATTTTCTTGTCTACTTCCTTCAGATATTTCCCAAGTTTTCCTGATCATAAGACTCACCTGATTGCTTAAACATACGGTACCCCAGTTTCCTCCCCTGGAGAGTCTGAGTCAGCAGCTTCTGGGTGGGACATAGGAATCTGTGACATTAACAAAGAGCCCCATATGATCATTTTTGAATTTTTAATTGGAGGATGATTACTTTACAATGTTTTGTGGGTTTCTGCCCTACAACAAACCAAATTGGTCATAACTATATATACATATATATATCCTCTCCCCCTTGAGTCTCCCTCCTGCTCACCCATCCCATCCCTTTAGGTCATCACAGAGTGCCAGGCTGGGCTCCCTGTGTCATATGGCAGTTCCCCACTAACTATTTTACACATGGTAGGTATATATGTCAATGCTACTTTCACAAATAGTCCTACCCTCTCCTTCCCTTGCTGTGTCTTCAAGTCCATTCTCTACATTTGTGTCTCCATTCCCTCCCTGAAGATAGGTTCTTCAGTACCAGCTGTGAATGTTTCGATCAAGGGAGTTAAGGAAACCACTACTCTGACGAACAATATTTCAGACACCTGTAACAGGGAATGACGATTAGTCCTCAAGAAACATCGTTAACATATAAAGACATAAAGAGCAACACATAAATAAATAATTGTAAGTGCTACCCCACAAACTTGTACAGAATTTGAGCATTATCACCTGTTATGGAATGTGGTCTTCAGACATCAAGGTGTCTCAGTCTGGTCCTGGCTCTGACACCCAGTTGTTAAAGCTTGAGCAAGTTGGTTTCCTCAGATTCCCCACCTATAAACTCCAGTTCCTACACAGTATGACATTCTTATTCAGGTCACTATTCCTTTTGACCCAGAATTTCTACTTCTAGTATTCTATCCTGAGAGTTAACCAGGGAAATGTACAAGTCCAGCAGATTGTTTATAATAATGAAAACATTGGAAGCTGTATTAATGTCCATCATTAGAGAACAGCTAAACACTGATTTATCTAGACATTGAATACTATGCAACATTAAAAATGGTAATGGAGATCTTTATGTTTGATATGGAAAATGTCCATGACATATAAAGTAGTAAAAGCAGGTTACAAACATAACTTATACTTCAATCCCAGGTTGTTATTTTTTTTTTAAGTGTGATGTTTGTAGAGAAAGACCATAGAGTTACACACTTAAGTACTTGCAGCGGATGATTTTTTCCTTTCTCTATATCCTTCTTTAATTGTCTGTATTTTTTGAAGTAAAATTAAAATCTATACTTGGGGGAAAATAATGTTTCATCATTTTTAAAAAGGTACTTCTTCATGCACATTGCCAGGTTGATATCCACAATAGCCAGGAGACCAGGAGTAACTTAAAAGAAAGGTTTATTACTCAAAGACAGTGTAAACAAGAGATGATCTTTCCTCCAAAAAAATCCCACCCCACTCTCTCACTCTACATTTGAGTTGTAAAGAGTTTGTCCAAAAGATTCTATTTTTCCTAGTGTTATGGAAAAATGTACCAATTCATTCACCTGAGCCAATTTCAAGGAACTAAATTGGCTGCAGAGCAGCTGGTGGAAAACCAAGGCAAGTGTCAGGAAGGGGAAAACTCTGCTTATTTTAGGCCTTCTGGAAAGGCTCTTCCCAAATCCCTTCCTCTCAGCTGGGAGGGCTAGAGAAGATTCAGGTGACTCCAATGGGGAGAGGGCGGGGACCAGCCCTGTTTCCTGCTATAAAAGCCAGAGCAGCACGCCCCTCTGCCTGGTTGATTTGGTGGTATCTTCGGTCATGGCACGCAGGCAGAGAGGAGACAGCGGGAGACCCTCAAGCTGGTTCCGTGCAGACTGGAGGTATTTCTGGGGGCAGAAAGAAGGGGACATAATGCCTTGTCTGCTGAAGTTCACTCCTCTTTAACTTTCTCCCCCATGTCCTCCTGCACCTACAGGTCATTTTTTCTATCTTTCACCCTTTTGACTTCGGTGAACTCAATAGATGTTAATCAGTTGGATCTTGCCTTCCCAGGTAGGCCTCTTGGGTGAGGGAAATGCCCTTAAGCATCTGTGAAATGGATTGCAACTAGGGTGCCTAGATGGCCAGAAAACACAAAAGTGAGTTAAACGATCTCCAGTCATTCTTTTGCCTATCTTGATCAAGTCACTTCAGTTTTCCCGTAGCTTACCTATAGCTTGCTCTGCAGCTAAATGCAGGAGCTTGGAAAAACATCCGCACTGCCTTCTATTTCCTCACTGCCTCCAGCTTTACAGCACCCAAAGAATAGCAAACCACCTACTAAGCCCTCATCTTTGGGAGCAGGCATCTTCAAACACATACTCATGCTTGAGGAAAGCATCAATAACAGGCAAAATCACTTGTAATGAGGAGTTTCTTAAGATTTGCACTTGAGCCAAAGATGCACAGTGTCAAGCTATTTGGCAGATTATTCTTCAAAAATGTGTTCTTGGAGTTACCTAGGGAATTTTTTAAACTTCAAATTGAAAGATCTTTAGACAAAACTTTTCCCCAATTCTTCAGAGACCTACCATTTCTATTTCCATCAGGGTTCCAGGCTGGTTCCCACATGCATACTTGTTAACCCGAATCCAGGTTTCTCCTGGATAGAAAGCCCTAGGCATTTAATTGATATCTTCATCACAGTTCTTGGTATCTTACATCATAGTTATGTATTCCCATCAACTTGTAAGCTCCCCAGGATGGGGAATAAGCGTTGCCTCTCCCAACTGGCATCCTCCCTTATGCCTGTTAAAGAGGAAAGTTTCCTCAATACACTTCTGTAGGAATCATGCCTCCTGTGTTCAAAGATGCCCCACGTGCTTTCTTTGCTCTTCAGGTACTGTCACTTGCTATGAAAATAGAATGGTAGTGGAGTTTAAAAGAACTCTTGGCAACAAGATTCAGCATGCATCTGTGGTGGGTAAGTAATGTGTATTGTCTCATTTAAGTCTTACTTAGTAGGAAGCCCTTGGCTCAAAGTCATCACCATTTTCCAGTGAGCAAAGTACACAAATTCTGGAGCAGTCGTGCTCAAATCCCATGATGTCACAGGGTCCTTGAACTGCATCGTGACTCCTAAGAGTGGAAGACCTTGTCTGTCTTTGGAAATCTGTCTTATCTTAGGATTCACTAAGAAAAGTCTAGCTTCAAATCACAGCATCTCTCAGAGCTTGGGTTATATCCCAGTTGGGAAAATAAAAAGAAGTGATTGAAGTACCTTAGAAATGGATTTGCAGTCTTGCTTATGTAGCTTTGGTTGACTCTGTCACTGAAATATAAGATATAAATACATCTTGGCCATCTCCTTTCTAAAGCTGCTCTTGTTTCTGCAGATTCCCTTGGTCTTAAAATGCTGAACTGCACTTATGTTCTGGACCCAGAAAAGCTCACACTGAAGGCCCCATATGAAAGCTGTACCAAAAGAGTGGTAAGTAATTGAGGAGTAATTTGGGAAGTAGTAACCTAGGAGTTCGGAGAAGGCGATGGCACCCCACTCCAGTACTCTTGCCTGGAAAATTCCATGGATGGAGGATCCTGGTAGGCTGCAGTCCATGAGATCACTGAGAGTCGGACATGACTGAGTGACTTCACTTTCACTTTTCACTTTCATGCATTGGAGAAGGAAATGACAACCCACTCCAGTGTTCTTGCCTGGAGAATCCTAGGGGCGGCGGAGCCTGGTGGGCTGCCGCCTATGGGGTTGCACAGAGTCGGACACGACTGAAGCGACTTAGCAGCAGCAGCAGCAGCAGCAACCTAGGAGTTAAAGCTTTGGAGTAGAGCAGTGGTTCTCAATCAGGGTGATCTTTCTCTTTGGTCATCCCAGAGAACATCCTGCAACATTTGGAGACACTTACCACAGCTGTTGGGGGAGGAAGGAGAGGGCAGCTACTGGTCAGCTGATGGGTACAAGCCAAGAATATTGCCAAATAACCTCCATGGCATACAGGAACTCTCAATAAAGATATATTAGACTCAAAACTCCAATGCTGAGCTTACCCTTGAATTGAGGCTTTGGGCTTTATTTCTGTCTTTGCCACTATCTATGATTTGGAGTAAGTTAGCTAACCTTTCTAAGCCTCTACTTGTCCACTGGAAAATGGATTATGATATCTTTCCATAAGGTATCTAAAGATGAATGACACAGTGAAGGACTAGGCATAGTATGTAGACACAGAAAATGCTCAAACATGAGCTATTTTGATCTACACCCCTCATGGAAAAGGGGATGCTATTTTGGTGCTGGCAAATGGAGTGCTGGTACCTCTATGCTGGAAGGTGAGCAGCAGCTGAAAAATAGGATTTTCTACTGTCAAGCAATAGTGCTACCCAATCAGGGTTATTAGGAGCAGTAAAAGAAGCCTAAGTCCTTTTCAGGCTTTATGTGCAAACAATCACTTAGGGAACTTTGTAAAGTACAGAATTCACTTAGTTGACTTAATAGGTCTAGGGTACATCCTACAAGTCTTAACAGTCTACTTCATCTGAATCTACTGAAGATCTCCAGTAATTAAGAGAACTTTCCCTTCTAAAATGGACGTTCCCAACTTTAGGGAGCTTAGTGTTGTATTCCTTTAGAACAAAGGTCTGCAGAATGACCCGTGTATGGCCACAGCCAGTCCATGATCTATGTGTGATGGTCATCAAGCTAAGAATGGCTTTAGTTTTTTAAGCATTTTAAAAATGTTAAAAGCATACATGGCCTAAAAAGTCTAAATATTTACTAACACTTTATAGAAATTTGTTACTTGACCACTGCTTTAGACAGAATTCCCTGAGCCAGGGGAAATGGCAAAGATGGCTCTGTCCAGCACCCAGCACAATGGCTGCTAAAGTAGGTGCTCAATAAGTATTTCTATCTCTTGATAGAGGCAGCAAGCCCAATAGGACCTTGATACTCAGACATAGGGTGAATGTAAAGGGAAAACAAAAACTGGACTCTGAGCCCTAAAACTCAAGGAGCTGTTCTCTGCCAATGAATGAGTCCTGGGATATCTAAAAAGGCTAAAGAATCTCCTGGTATAGGAATGAGGGACTTTTTAGAACTGTGGTACTGATTGACTTTTAAGGGTTTTGCTAATCAGCTGAGTCAGATGGTATTTTGGAATCCCCTTTCTCATTGAAATTCTAACACTCTGTCCTTACTATGCCATTTTCATACAGCTTGGCCAGCACCAGATGACCATCACATTCATGAATGACAATACTGCCCATAGACAAAAGACTGTCTTGTATCACGTCAGCTGTCCGGTTATGCAAGCAGGAAGACATGATCAGCATTCGGGATCCACAATCTGCTCGAAGGATTTCATGTCTGTGAGTGAAGCAGCCTGAGTGCTTCTCATCCAGCTACTACAGGGGGAATGTGGTCTAGAGAGAGCTGGACTTCAGAACAAGATCAGGATTGCAATCCTGTATTTCACTACTGACTTGCTATGTGGCTTTGGACTGATTTCTTAACTGCAATGAGACCTTTTTAAAATCTGAAGTGGGGGACAATAACACCACATAGGGTGACTTTAAAAACTAAGAAGATAGATATAAGCACTCAGCACATCATGTTTTAGCAATAAAAAGGATTCAGTTGGTAGCTTGACAAACTGGATATTTATGTACCAGGCCCTATACCAGTTGCTAGGAAATCATAAATGAGAAAAACAGCATGTACTCATGGACTTTTTAGTCTCAAATGGCTAATAGCAACAGTGGGCAAAAATATTCATACTTTATTATAAGTGATGGAACTGCATGGCTTGACAGGACTTAGTGTCTCAACACACAACTGGAAGGGAGCTTTAGATCTTCCAATTACATTGAGGTCTCAAAAGCTCAACAGGGAAATGTCTAAGGGCACTTCTAGGATTCTTGACTGGTCCTGTGTTTCTACCATATCCCACGCCAGCCCTCACACTGTAAGAACCACACAGCAGTTGCTCTGGGTGTTTTCCATGTACCATCAGATAACATGACTTCAGAGATCTTCTCCAAATCAAAGCTTCACATCATCCTTCTTTTTCCTTCCAGTTTACCTTTCACTTTTTTCCTGGCCTGGCTGACGACACTGCGGTATGAAAACTATTTTTTAAATTACAAGCCTAAATAACCTTTAGTTCTGTATTAAAGGTGGAATAACTTCAATCCTGGTTAAAATATTAAATAGTCTTGGAGTTAAGGTGAGCACCAGCCCTCTAAATGAAACTTTTGCCTTTAGGGTCCCAAACCTCAGATGGGATGGACCGTTACAGTTGGTGATGGTGAAAGAGCCCAAAATCTGACCCTTCAAGAGGCTCTGACACAAGGATATAATCTCCTGATTGAGAACCAGAAGATGAGCATCCAAGTGTTATTCCATGCCACTGGAGTGACTCACTACTCGGTAGGTGTGAAATCTGTTTGTACCACCATCCAGGCTCAGACCAGTATTTCTAAATGCAAGCCTAATCTCAATCATTTCCTCACATTGAGGTTATAACTCATTCAACAGCCAAGTCCTATACTAAGTACTAAAGATGGTGAGATACAATGGTGAACAAAATGTTTCTTTCTTCAATCAGTTTTTCTTCTCCATAGATCTACATTCACTAAACAATGTGGAGCTACAGTAGTGCTAAATTAATGAAGGTGTTTTTATCATTGCCACGTTTAGTGTTTACAGTAGGTACTGGCCTTTTGGGGACCAACGATCAAGATACTACATTAAATCAGTTACTGTGCCAAAATACTTAGAACAGGTCTTGGCACCTACATGTTCCAACATTAGCCATCTTAACAGTACTGTTTTACATTGAGTATAAAAAACTGCTGAATCTTAAACATTCTCTCTGAATGCTGATACCATAAAGGAGTCATAAAACAAGAGCTCTTACTGCTTAGAAATGATCAGCTACAGGTC
Organism: Bison bison bison; assembly: GCF_000754665.1. NCBI lineage: Eukaryota > Metazoa > Chordata > Mammalia > Artiodactyla > Bovidae > Bison > Bison bison. The sequence goes on along the minus strand of NW_011494644.1, from coordinate 3,829,442 downwards.
ATGAGTAGAAATCACCTTGCCAGATGTTATAAAGTTTAAGATCTTAAGACTAGAATTAGTTGTTCACCTGTAGAACAACTATATGGTGAAATACCTGAACTCTACTTGGGCCAGGATGGTGCCCAATAGTTGAATATGTTTGCCCTGACTGTTTCTAGCATTGGTCAAAAATTCAAGTAACTCAGTTAAACCAATGTCTTTGAAAATGCTTCTCTTCAGCAAGGTAACAGCCATCTCTACATGGTGCCTCTGAAGCTTACGCATGTATCTCCTGGGCAGACGATCATCTTATCATCACGACTCATCTGTGCATCAGGTAAGGCCGAGGAAAGGGCAAGTCCAGTTGTGGAAGACCTTGTTCTAAGGGCTTAATCAAAGCTGACCATTCTGTCATTTCCTTCTAGATCCTGTGACCTGTAATGCCACACACATGACTCTCACCATACCAGAATTTCCTGGGAAGTTAAAATCTGTGAGCTTTGAAAATAAGAATATTGCTGTGAACCAGTTGCACAACAGCGGGATTGTTATGGAAATAGCAAATGGCCTCAGGTTGCATTTCAGCAAAACTCTCCTCAAAACAAAAGTACGTTCCATTGAACCCTAGCTTTTAGGCCATTGTGATTTGGCTGCTGATTTATCCATAAATTCTAATTGCTAGTGTTAAAAAAAAAATTTTTTTTCAAAAGTTTTGGAGTCCTCATTTGAACAGCTTGCATAAGTAATTCTCAAGTAACTGAAATTCACTCTCAAACCCAAGTATTTTTCAACTTCAATGGAAGTTTTCCTTAAGTGTCTTTTTTCACTGAATAGAACAAACTGCTATTAAGCATTTAATGATGAACTTCTCATGGCCTATTAAAACAGGGCAATTTGAGCCAAACTAGTGTCCCCTGCTATCCTCAGTGAAGCCAGTCTTGACTGATGCAATTGCCAGGGGCACAGAATGTTATGTTGGTGTATATGTTGCAATAACATTTTATAACTCCTGGATTTGCAAGGTACTCAGCTCTTTGGAGGCTGAATTACAGATCAAATTCCAATGTCTAGTACAAAGAGCATGCAGTGCTGGGTACTTGAGGGCATGAACTTAGAGAAATTTCCTGCCTCAGGAAGAATCCGGTCTGGAGAAGTGATGTGATCCCTTGCTCTGGTTTAAAGGAAAACCATATTCAGTCCGGAGTGTGCCTTGCAGATTTCAGCGTACTTCCTATCTGCCTGCTCAACAGGCTATGGCTGCTAACTGACATTCTTCCATTTCAGTTCTCTGAAAAATGCCTACCCTATCAGTTCTACTTATCTTCACTCAAGCTGACGTTTTATACTCAACTGGAGACAGTATCCATGGTGATTTATCCTGAATGTGTCTGCGAGTCAACAGTTTCTATAGGTAAAGATCATTTTTTTGAATAGTTCTACATTCTACATTCTCTCTTAGCTCTTACATGGGGGAAAGTGTACAGAAGTTCAAACTCTGTGCTGCTTATACTTTACGGAAATGGAAGACTGGTTAGACCACAAATAGCAGTCTAAGCTGCTATGATAGAAATCTAAGGAAGACAACACTTCCAAAATACACATACAGGAAGGTTTCACAACTGTTTAATGTTTTTAAGTAACCTGGGTATGCTTCATGTTAGAAGTCTGAGCCCACCATCTAAGTAAGATTGCTTCAAATCTGAAACTAGAGGGACTATGAGTATTTCCCCAAACTCTTAAATTCCTCAAAGAACATGGAAATTGGTATTTGCCCTTGTTTACTATTGCCTCTGTGCTCCTTTTTATTTGTATCAAGTCAAGTCAAATAGAAAATATTAGTTGTCGCTTCAACTTCCGCTCAAACCAAGATCTGTGAGTCTTGAAAGAAGGGACTTTAGGACTCAAGGCACTACACTTTAAGCTACATCAGGGTTTCATCATGGCTTTCTTACCCCACTTGGTGCCTCTTCCCATGTCTCCTGCTCCTCCTTCCTTTGGATGAAAAACCCTTAGACAGAGAAAGCCTCACTGCTCTCTAAGTACCTTGGGGTCTCCCCTTGTAATGCAAGCTGCTTGTCAAATTATTTTCCCAAGCAGACTTAAGACAAATTCTGTTGCCTCCTGATGAAAATCCAAACTTCATTTCATTTCAAACTAGTAATGACAATAGTCACATGGCAGACACTTTTTAAACTCCCTCCACTATAGTTTCAGGGGAGCTATGTACTCAAGATGGGTTTATGGACGTCGAGGTCTACCGCCATCAAACAAAACCAGCTCTCAACTTGGACACTCTTAGGGTGGGAGACTCCTCCTGCCAGCCAACCGTTAAAGCTCCATTTCAAGGACTGGTGAAGTTTCACATACCCCTGAATGGATGTGGAACAAGACATAAGGTTAGTATAAGATTAGTATTGGCACATAGCAAGAGATTAAGACTTACCTTTGAGATAACTAACCACTTTCTCTAACCTTTAAGTTTGAGAATGGCAAAGTCATCTATGAAAATGAAATACATGCTCTCTGGGCGGATCTTCCTCCAAGCACAATTTCCAGAGATAGTGAGTTCAGGTGTGACGCAGTTGCTACTTAACTTTTTTGAGTGCCAGAATAAACTCAAGCAGTCTTTTAACCTAAAATTCTCAACACCCCCACCTACCCACTCTTACAGAATGACGGTGAGGTGCTATTATAGCAGCAGTAACATGCTAATAAATACCAATGTCGAAAGCCTTCCTCCTCCAGTAGCCTCAGTGAAGCCAGGTCCACTTGCCTTGACCCTGCAAACCTACCCAGGTGAGACATTATAAACTAAAAAATCTGCTTAAAAACTCAGGGGACTCATTCCTAAAATGAACTTTGCACCAGACTAGAGTAGTCACGATGCTTAAGCTTCTGTTGCAACCATCAACTACTTGAGTACCAGAATGGCTTCTACTCCATTGCAGATAATTCCTACCTGCAACCGTACGGGGACAAGGACTATCCTGTGGTGAGATACCTCCGCCAACCAATTTACTTAGAAGTGAGAGTCCTAAACAGGACTGACCCCAACATCAAGTTGGTCTTAGATGATTGCTGGGCAACATCCACCATAGACCCAGCCTCTCTCCCTCAGTGGAATATTATCGTGGATGGGTATGTATTCTCCACATATGGTAGTCCAGCTAATCAAACTGCCAGTAAAAAAAAAAGTAGTAAAATGCTCTTGGGCTTGAGAGGAGCACTATATCAAAGGCCCTGACTTTTGTTCTTCTTACCAACCAGTCCTCAGTCTAATAAGTTGACTCCTGTCTTTCCTATTACCCTTGAATCTAAAAGGATCCTTCCCAAGGAAATAATGACTTTAATACTCTAACATCTGGAAAGAGAATAGATTTCTAGTTCCTATTTATTGAATAACTTTTTTGCTCATTGATAAGTCGTGTCTAATTCTTTGTGACCCCTTGTGACCTATCGGGCTCTTCTGCCCATGGGATTTTCCAGGCAAGAATACTGGAGTGGGTTGCCATTTCTTCCTCCAGGGGATATTCCCAGCTCCATTGCCAGGCAGATTCTTTACCAGTGAACCACCTGGGGAAGGTGCATTGAGTGTGTGTGTGTGTGTGTGTGTGTGTGTGTGTGTGTGTGACTTAATCATGTCCAGCTGTTTGTGATCCCATGGGGTATATAGCCCACCAGGTTTCTCTGTCCATGTAGTTCTCCAGGTAAGAATACTGGAGGGGGCTGCCATTCCCTTCTCAAGGGGATCTTCCCGACCCAGGCATCGAACCCAGGTCTCCCTCATTGCAGACAGATTCTTTACCATCTGAGCCACCAGAGAAGCCCACTGAATAACTACCATGTGCCAAAAAACAGTGCTCTGTACTCCAGATGCATTATCTAAATCACAACACTCCATGAGAGATACTAGCCCCCTCACTTTATAAAGAAACCCAAGCTTACTATTTAAATAACTAGCCCAAAGTAATATTTAGTAAGTGATAGGACGTGAATGAACTTCCCCAATTACTCAGTTGTAAGGAATCCACCTGCAATGTATGATCCGCAGGAGACCTGGGTTGGATCCCTGGGGGAGGGAATGGCAACCCAATCCATTCTCTTGCCTGAAGAATTACATACACAGAGGAGCCTGGCGGGCTACAGTCCTTAGGGTCGCAAAGAGCTGGACACATGAAGCTACAACCCTCTGCTAGCATTTAAAATAAAAAATGGCAGGAGTTCTCTACCCTTTTTTTATCAGCAACATATACTAACTGCCTGGGACATAATACTCAGATTCATAAGAATTAAGCCATTGTCATCTGAAGAGCTACATAATTCTTGATGAGTTTAGCTGGAATACAAATAGGTATTGACACAACACAAAGTAGAGAGCCTAGCACAAGTAACTTATGACTTCATGGATACTGTTGGATAGTCAAGTCAGAGGTATATAAAATAAACTAAAAGTACAGGCAGAAGGTCTAAAGGAGGGCATGGCAACCCAGTTAGTATTTTTGCTTGGAGAATCCCCATGGACAGAGGAGCCTGGTGGGATACAGTCTGACACGACTGAGCGACTAAGCACAGCACAGCACAGGTAGAAGGTATAGCAATAGTCTTGAAGGTGTTACACGTGACTGAATTTGAGCAAACGCTTGAGTCTGAGGTGAATTCAGCTGATGTCCCACCCTGAAATATACCTTCCAGCTGTGAATACAACTTGGACAACCACAGAACCACCTTCCATCCGGTTGGCTCCTCGGTGGCCTATCCTAATCACTACCAGAGGTTTGCTGTGAAGACCTTTGCCTTTGTGTCAGAGGACCCGGCGTTCTCTCACTTGGTAAGTGATTAACTAGTTACCTGGGACAGATTGACTGAGACATCAGTTCCACTCAACTCTTGTCTCCTCTTCAGGTCTACTTCCACTGCAGCGCCTTAATCTGCGATCAACTTTCTTCTAACTTCCCCCTGTGTTCTGCGTCTTGCCTTGTGTCATCCAGAAGCAGGCGAGGTAAAATTTTCAAGTCTTCATTTAATGAGTTTACTTAAAACAAGCCTGATCCTTTCGGAATTTAGGAATGAGGGCTTTGTTTTTCATCTAGTCCAAGAGCCCAAGCAACCTGGGAGTCTGTGATGGACAGGTTCACAATCAGTCCCATGGACAAGTTTGTGTTTGTACATAAACTGTAGCCTGATCTTTTGAGACCCCCCAAAAGTTGTTCTTCCTGAGTCTAGGTAGACTCTGAACTTTGTCTTCTGATATTCTGATAATTCATCCTGCTCTTACAGTAAGGTGTATGTGCTCTCCTGTGAAGGGAGGCAAGATTGCATAGAGCAGGGAGTCCCTACAGAGCAGGTGTACCCTCGAAACCCTTCTCACCACTACTCGTTAACCCAGAGGTCAAACTGTCTGCAGCCACAGGGGCCACTGAGGAAGAGAAGATGATAGTGAGTCTCCCGGGCCCCATCCTCCTGTTGTCAGATGGCTCTTCATTCAGAGGTATGGATTTAAAGCCTTGGGTATTTCTTTAACTGAAGCTCTTGGTTTTATGTTAGACTTAACTGTGCACAGATAACATATGTGTGTGCTGAGTCGTGTTCAACTCTTTGTGGCCACATGGACTGTAGCCCACCAGGCTCCCCTGCCCATGGAATATTTCAGGCAAGAATACTGGAGTGGGGTGCCATTTCCAACTCCAGGGGATCTTCCTGACCTAGGGATCGAACCTGCATCTCTTGTGTCTCCTGCATTGGCAGGTGGATACTTTACTATTAATGTCACTAGGGGAGCCCACAGATATCAAGTGCTTATGATTAATCAAGAGAATGCATCTCTTCCCAGCAACAGGTTCTGTTAGGTCTGTGTACCCTTCCCAGAATCCCTTTCCCACAAGGATCATTTAGTCTACCTACTGTACAGAGACCTCTCATTGTTAATAACTAAAAAAATTCCAGTTTTGTCACTAATGCCACATTAGAATCCTTAAATCTTAGTGCTCAAATATTGGGCCTACTATAGAAGAATTTCAAGCTCTTTGTTTAAAAAGACTAATAGGTCAGAAGACATGTGCTTGCTATTACAAAACTTTAGTCTTTACAAGATAATGTTAATATATCTTCATCTCAGATAGTCTTAATTTTAGGCCTAGAACTTGAAATTAAACTCACTTAAATCACTAGCTACTAACTGCAAGAAATCATGCACTTGGGACAACTAACCGTATATATCAGTGCCAGAATGTTAAACAAGCTGGGAATGAGATCCTTCCAGGTGTCAGCCCATCTGATCTGCAGTGAAAGCAAGTAGGAAGTGGGAACAACTGTGGGAGTGCAGTACGGCGAGGAGGAGGCTGGCTTGAGGGGAAAGACTACACTCTTTTGCAAGCTCCCAAGTGAGCCCTTTGAAGCTTATTTTCACTTCCTTCTCTGGGTAACTTTAATTGTAAAGCTTCAGCTTCAACCAAGTGTAAGTGATCTTAACACTTGAATGTCTGTTTCCTTCCCAGATGCTGTGGATTCTAAAGGGCATGGGACTTCTGGATATGCTGCTTTTAAAACTATGGTTGCTGTAGTTGCCTTAGCAGGTGTTGTGGCAACTCTAAGCCTAATCAGCTACCTGCGCAAGAAAAGAATCACAGTGCTAAACCACTAATTGGATTTTCAATAAAATGTGGAAGTAAGCCTCTTGTTTCTTAAATTTAGATGGACTTCAAGGACTCTTTCTTGCAATCATTTTTCTTTAGAGACTATACTACCTTTCCACAGTCCTCTTGAAAGGCTTTGTTCTGTGTGGATGTGAATAAGGGTATTCCTGACTTAATTGCTTCCTGTCACCAGCTTTTTCTGCCCTCTACCCCCAAAACTGGCAGTGCCAGAGAATTCAATAATGGGACTTAGTGACAGTCCGACTCTAGGGGTACATTTAGGTGACTTGAATGTCTTTTACCTCTCCGTTCATATATACAAGATGAGGGCAAGTCACTCCTAATCGCTGGAATAACTTCCGTTCTCTAAAAGGGAAAGGAAGCTGGGTATTCCCAAGGATGTAATCTAGTATCATACTTAAAGTAGTATTTCCTAACTCAAATTGCTCTTTCCAATGAGTAGACAACTTCCCTGAGAACTTAAGGGATTCAGTTATTTTCCTATGCATTCCCAGTCTAATTAAAGACCTGCACTCTCTTTGGGGGATGGAAAGGAAGATTCTAGCCTCATTAAGAGCAATTATAACATTCCTGGTCTCATTAAAACTACACAGCTGAACATGAGCCTCATAGCTGAGCCTGGAGAGCTGCTTTTTACCCGGTACTCAATTATTACTTCCTTCTGAGGCTACCCTCACTTAACTAGGCTGTAATTATGTCAAAATGACTAGTCTGCCTCACACTGTAGCTCTAACAAACCATATTCAAGATATCTAATATAGACATTAACTTGTATCCTTCAACTAGAAAAAAGTCTGGATCTAAGCCAGAATCTGTGCTATGAAAAGTTGTACAGCCTCCGAATCTCTGTACATAGTGGGCATAAATAGAAATATAAACATCTTTAGTGTTTGGACTTTACCCTTCAATTGTGACTTGTCATCCTCCTGGGTTTTTCAAAACCTTGAAAGAATATTATATATACTTGGTCATCTTGTGATACTGTAGGTCTTTAATGATGAATCTTCTGCCTTTTGTACAACAGAGCCTTTGATTCTAACTCCTTTTAAGAGTTAGATGATAAAATTCAACCCTGGTATAGGGAAGGAAACCATTACACTGATATATTGTACAAAAAGTCTTGTCTTCCTAGAGTAATAAGGTCAAAACTCAAGTTCTTATGAAGACTGTTTTTTGGACAGTGCTTTATAAGAGAATAAGGCATTAGTCTGTCACTGATAAAAACAAATGGTCTTGGATTCAAACTTTCCTGTGGCTACATCGTGTTAGTGTTACATATTAGAATCAGAAATGTTGCATGTGCTGCATGAACTTCTTAAAATGGCATTTAAAAACTGCTGGCTACTTAAATGGCTTCCAGATCTCATATGATAGGCTGAATAATGACCACCCCCCGACATGTCCACATCCTAATCACCAGGAACTGAATGTTGTTACCCAGTCATGGTCCCAAAAGGACTTTGCTGGTGTGGTTAAGAGTCTTGACATAGGAAGGTTATCCAAATGCGCTCAATCACAAGGTTCCCTGTAAAACAGACATTAGAGTCAGAAAAGATGTACCAGGGGAAGCAGAAGTTAGAAGGATATTGTCCACAAACCAAGGAATGTGAGATGCCTAAAATAGCTGGGAATGACAAAGAAATGGATTCTTGCCTAGGATCTCCAGAAGATCACAGTCCTATTGCCCCATTTTGGACTGTGAATCCCAAGGATAAAAAATGACTCATTTCAAACCATTACTTTGTACTAATTTGTTACAGTAACAACAGGAAACAAATGCACTTTCTAAGGAGCTGCTACTCACAACTTGTAAAACACTTTGCTAGAAATGCACATTTTACAGATGAACAACTTGAGCCCTAACAAATCTAAGATATCAGAGTATATTCATAATGGAACAGGAGCCTTGCATCCCCAAGATGGTCTATTTGTGTCACAGGCCAGAAAGGCTGCCCCAGGGCAGGTTGGTTCTGATATTTTTGCAAAGTCAGAAATCTGAGAGAAGAAAGCCAAGCACGAATGAACACATGTTGCCATGGTAGCCTGAAACAAGTATAATTAACAGTTGCTTAAAGTCATGTTCTCATTAAAAAAAAAAACCCAGAGTTAGTAGAAGCAAAGCATAAAGATCAGAGAGAAGCAAATGAAAAAGAGAGGAATGAGACAATAACAAAGATCAATAAAACCAAAATCTAGTTCTTTGAGAAGTTAAACAAAATGACAAACCATCAGCCAGAGTCATCAAGATAAAAAGAAGACTGAAAACAATAAAATTAGAAATGAAACAACAGAAAACAGAAGTACAAAGGCTCATCAGAGACTACTATGAACAACTATGCCACTAAAATGGACAACCTGGAAGGAATGGATAACTTCTTGGAAAAGTATAACCTTCCAAATGGAAACAGGAAGAAAGAAAATAAGAACAGACCAATCACAAGCACAGAAATCAAAACTGTAATAAAAACATTTTCCAAACAAAAACCCAGAGTCAGATGGTTTCACAGGCAAATTCTACTAAAAGTTTAGAGAAAAGCTAACACCTAACCTGATCAAACTCTTCCAGAAAGTTGAAGAAGAAGGAAAACTTCCAAACTCATTCTACAAGGCCAACATCACCCTGATATAAAAACCAGAAAAAGATGCCACAGGAAAAGAAAATTATAGGCCAATATCACTGATGAACACAGATGCAAAAATCCTGAACAAAATTCTATCAAATAGAATCCAAGAACAGATTAAAAGGATTGTACATCATGATCAAAAAAGCTAGTGAACATGATGGAACTCTGATGCTGTTAAAGTGCAGCACTCACAAGCCAACAAATTTGGAAAACTTTGCAGTAGTCACAGGACTTGAAAAGATCCGTTTTCATCCCAATCCCAAAGAAAGGCAATGCCAAAGAACGTTTAAACTACTGTACATTGCACTCATTTCACATGTTAGCAAGGAAATGCTCAAAATCCTTCAAGCTAGGCTTCATCAGTATGTGTATACCAAAAACTTCCAGACGTACAAGCTGGATTTAGACAAAGAAGAGGAACCAGAGATCAAATTGCCAAAATGCATTGAATCATAAAAAAAACCAAGGGAACTCTAAAAAAAATCATCTACTTGGGCTTCATTGACTACGCGAAAGTCTTTGACTGGGTTCAGTTCAGTTCAGTCACTCAGTCGTGTCCAACTCTTTGCACCCTCATGGAACACAGCACGCCAGGCCTCCCTGTCCATCACCAACTCCTGGAGTTTACTCAAACTCATCTCAATTAAGTCAGTGATGCCATCCAACTGTCTCATCATCTATCATCCCCTTCTCCTTCTGCCTTCAATCTTTCCCAGCATCAGTGTCTTTTCTAATGAGTCAGCTCTTCGCATCAGGTGGCCAAAGTATTGGAGTTTCAGCTTGAACATCAGTCCTTCCAATGAACATTCAGGACTGATCTCCTTTAGGATGGACTGATTGAATCTCCTTGCAATCCAAGGGACTCTCAAGAGTCTTCTCCAACACCACAATTCAAAAGCATCAGTTCAGCACTCAGCTTTCTTTATAGTCCAACTCTCACATCCATACATGACTACTGGAAAAACCATAGCCTTGACTAGACAGACCTTTGTTGGCAAAGTAATGTCTCTGCTTTTTAATATGCTGCCTAGGTTGGTCATAACTTTCCTTCCAAGGAGTAAGCATCTTTTAATTTCATGGCTGCAATCACCATCTGCAGTGAATTTGGAGCCCCCCAAA
>NW_011494644.1:3806750-3818967 GCF_000754665.1 Bison bison bison | reverse complement strand
TTTAAGCCAAATTTTTCACTCTCCTCTTTCAGTTTCATCAAGAGGCTCTTTAGTTCTTCTTCACTTTCTGCCATAAGGGTGGTGTCATCTGCATATCTGAGGTTATTGATATTTTTCCTGGCAATCTTGATTCCAGCTTGTCCTTCATTCAATCCAGCATTTCTCATGATGTACTCTGCAATATAAGTTAAATAAGCACGGTGACAATATACAGCCTTGATGTATTCCTTTTCCTATTAGAAACCAGTCTGCTGTTCCATGTCCAGTTCTAACTTTTGCTTCCTGACCTGCATACAGATTTCTCAAGAGGCAGGTCAGGTGGTCTGGTAGTTGCATCTTTTTCAGAATTTTCCACAGTTTATTGTGATCCACACAGTCAAATGTTTTGACATAGTCAATTAAAGCAGAAGTAGATGTTTTCCTGGAACTCTCTTGCTTTTTTAATGATTCAGTGGATGTTGGCAATTTGATCTCTTGTTCCTCTGCCTTTTCTAAAACCAGCTTGAACATCTGGAAGTTCACAGTTGTTCACTTATTGCTGAAGCCTGGCTTGGAGAATTTTGAGCATTACTTTACTAGCATGTGCTGCTGCTGCTAAGTTGCTTCAGTCATGTCTGACTCTGTGTGACCCCATAGACGGCAGCCCACCAGGCTCCCCTGTCCCTGGGATTCTCCAGGCAAGAACACTGGAGTGGGTTGCCATTTCCTTCTCCAATGCCTGAAAGTGAAAAGTGAAAGTGAAGTTGCTCAGTCGTGTCCAACCCTTAACAACCCCATGGTCTGTAGAGCCTACCAGGCTCCTCCATCCATTGGATTTATCAGGCAAGAGTACTGGAGTGGGGTGCCATTGCCTTCTCCTACTAGTATGTGAGATGAGTGCAATTGTGTGGTAGTTTGAGCATTCTTTGGCATTGCCTTTCTTTGGGATTGGAATGAAAACTGACCTTTTCCAGTCCTGTGGCCACTGCTGAGTTTTCCAAATGTGCTGGCATGTTGAGTGCAGCACTTTCACAGCATCATCTTTTAGGATTTGAAATAGCTCAACTGGAATTCCATCACCTCCACTCTGTTCACATAACGCTTCCTAAGGCCCACTAGACTTCATATTCCAGAATGTCTGGCTCTAGGTGACTGTGTCAATCACAACAAACTGTGGAAAATTCTTAAAGAGATGGGAATACCAGACCCCCTGTCCTGTCTCCTGAGAAATCTGTTTGCAGGTCACAAAGCAGGAGTTGGAATCAGACATAGAACAATGGAATGGTTTAAAATTGGGAAAGGAGCACATCAAGATTGTATATTGTCACCCTGCTTATTTAACTTCTATGCAAAGTACATCATGTGAAACACTGGGCTGGATGAATTACAGGCCGGAATCATGATTGCCAGGAGAAATATCAACAACCTCAGATATGCAGATAACACCACACTTAGGGCAGAAAGTGAAGAAGAACTAAAGAGCCTTTTAATTAAGGTGAAAGAGGAGAGTGAAAAAGCTGGCTTAAAACTTAATGCTCAAAAAACTAAGGTCATGGCATCCAGTCCCATCATGTCATGGCAAATAGATGGCGAAAAATTGGAAACAGTAGCAGATTTTATCTTCTTGGGCTCCAAAATCACTGTGGACAGTGACAGCAACCACAAAATTAAAAGAAACTTGCTCCTTGGAAGAAAAGCTATGAAAAACCTAGACAGTGTATTAAAAAGCAGAGACATCATTTTTTCAACACAGATTCATCTAGTCAAAGCTATGGTTTTTCCAGCAATCATGTACAGATGTGACAGTTGGACCATAAATAAGGCTGATTTTTGAAGAACTGATGCTTTCCAATTGTGGTATTCGAGAAGACTCTTGAGAGTCCCTTGGACAGCAAGGAGATAAAACCAGTCAATTCTAAAGGAAAGCTGAATATTCACTGGAAGAACTGATTCTGAAGCTGATGCTTCAGTACTTTGACCAACTGATGTGAAGAACAAACTCATTGGAAAAAGACCCTGATGTTGGGTAAGATTTAGGGCAGGAGGAGAAAGGGGCAGCAGAGGATGAGATGGTTGTATGGCACAACCAACTCAATGGACGTAAGTTTGGGCAAACTTGGAGATATAGAGTACAGGGAAGGGTGGTGTGCTACAAATCATGACATCACAAACAGTCAGACACAACAGTGAGTGAACAACAATGACAACATCGTGATCAAGTGGGCTTTATTCCAAGAATGCAAGGATACTTTAATATAATTGAAAGATAACAACCATATGATCATCTCAATAGATGCAGAGAAAGCTTTTGACAAAATTCAACACCCATTTATGATAAAAATTCTCCAGAAAGTAGGCACAGAAGGAACATACCTCAACATAAAAAAGGCCATATACAACAAACCCACAGCAAACATTATTCTCAATGGGAAAAAACTGAAAGCATTTCTTCTAAGATCAGTAACAAGACAAGGGTCCCCACTCGCCACTATTCTTCAACATAGTTTTGGAAGTACTAGTCACAGCAATCAGAGAAGAAAAAGAAATAAAAGGAATCCATATTGGGAAAGAAGTAAGACTCTTACTGTTTGCAGATGACATGATACTATACATAGAAAACCCTAGAGATGCCACCAGAAAAATTACTAGAGCTCATCAATGAAAATAGCAAAGTCACAGAATGTAAAATTAATACACAGAAATCCTTTGCATTCCTACACATTAACAATAAAAAATCAGAAAGAATAATTAAGAAAATAATGCCCCTCACCATTGTGACCAATAGAATAAAATACCTCAGAATAAACCTACTTTAAGAGACAAAAGACCTGTATGCAGAAAACTAAGACACTGATGAAAGAAAGATGACAAAAACAGATGGAGAGACATACCATGTTTCCTGGATTGGAAGAATCAATATTGTGAAAATGACTTTAATACCCAAAGAAATCTACAGATTCAATGCAATCTCTACCAAACTATGAATGGTATTGTTCACAGTACTAGAACTAAAAATTTCATAATGTATGGAAACACAAAAGACCCTGAATAACCAAAGCAATCTTGAGAAAGAAGAATTGACCTAAGGGAATCAACCTTCCTGACTTCAGTGTATACTACAAAGCTGCAATCATCAAAACAGTATGGTCCTGGCACAAAAACAGAAATATAAACCAATAGAACAAGATAAAAAAGCCTAGAGATAAACCCACACACCTATGAGCAAAACCTTTGACAAAGGAGGCAACAATATTCAATGGAGAAAATATTGAAGTCTCTTCAATACGTGGTGCTAGGAAAACTGTACAGCTATGTGTAAAAGAATGAAATTAGAACACTTCCTAACACCATACTCAAAGATAAACTCAAAATGGACTAAAGACCTAAATATAAGAAACTATAAAACTCTTAGAGGAAAACATAGGCAGAACATTCTTTGACATAAATAACCACAGGATTCTCTATGACCCACTTCTCAGACTAATTGAAATATAAACAAAAGAAACAAATGGGATCTAACTAAACTCAATAACTTTTCACAGTGAAGGAAACTATAAACACGGTGAAAAGACAGCCCTCCAAATGGAGGAAAATAATAGCAAATTTAACAACTGACAAAGGATTAATGTCCAAAGTATACAAGCAACTCATACAGCTCAATACCAGAAAAACAAACAATCCAATCAAAAAGTGGGCAGAAGACCTAAAGCAGACATTTCTCCAAAGAAGACATGCAGATAGTTAATAAACACATAAAAAGATGCTCAACATCTCCCTTTATTAAAGAAAAGCAAACCAAAACTATAAGGAAGTATAACCTCACACCAGTCAGAATGGCCATCATCCAGAAATCTACAAACAATAAATGTTGGAGAGGATGTGGAGAAAAGGGAACCTTCTTGGACTGTTGGTGGGAACATAAGTTGATACAGCCACTATGGTGAGCAGTGAAGATTCCTTGAAAATCTAGGAATAAATCTATGATATGACCCAGGAATCCCACCAATGGGCCTATACCCAGAAGAAACCATAATTGAAAAAGACACGTGTACCCCAGTGTTCATTGCAGCACTATTTAGAATAGGCAGGACATGGAACCAACCTAGATGCCCATCAACCGAAGAATGGATAAAGAAGTTGTGAAACATATGTACAATGGAATATTACTCAGTCATAGAAAGGAACACATTTAAGCCTATTACACAAAGTGAAGTAAGTCAGGAAAAAACAAATACCGTGCTTGCATATACATCCATATATATGGAATTTTGAAAGATGGTACTGACGAACCTATTTGTAGGGCAGCAATGGAGACACAGACATAAAGAACAGACCTGTGTACACAGTGGTGGAAGGAGAGGGTGGGACGAATGGAGAGAGTAGCATTGAAACATATACATTACCATATGTAGAATATATAGCCAGTGGGAATTTGCTGTATAATGCAGGGAACTCAAATCCAGTGCTCTGTGACAACCAAGAGGGGTGGGATGGGATGGGAGGTGGGAGGGAGGTTCACGAAAGAGGGGCATACGCATACCTATGGCTGATTCGTGCTGATGTACGGCAGAGGCCAACACAATGCTACAAAGCAGTTATAATCCAATTAAAATAAGTTAATTTTTAAAAATATCTGATGTGTGGGTCTCTATGGTAACGTTTACTTAAGTTGTATATAAGAAACATGGAGCTACTTCTGCCCAGTTAAAACTGGTTGAGACCACCAACCATTCAGCCAGGCCTGTGCAAGTATCTGATGGATAAACTTCTGATGTCAGAAGGCTAGAAACTCCATTCTCAGATTATGTTAGTGCCACCATTTTCTGAGTATGTGTCCCATGAAGAAGCTTGTGACTCAGACATGCCTGTGCAGAGCATTGATTATCTCACCTTTTTCCTGCCTCCCATCACCTTCTCCTGCACCTTTGACCACCCTATACTCTCCACACAGCAATACCCCAAGCCTCTTGCCTTTGAGGAGACAACACCTGAGACTTGTTCTTCTGTCTCCTTACTTGGTTGCCTTGTGAATAAACCCTTTCTCTGCTGTAAACTTCAGTGTCTCAGCACTTATTGGGCAAACAAAACCAGTTCAGTAACAGCTTTGCCAGAAACTGGTGAGCAACACAGAAATTCAGGTCCTGCTCCGTGCCTACAGACTCAGCGTCTACCTTTTAACCCCTTGAACACATGCACATTAACATTTAAGAAGCACAGTTTAAGGCTGCCATGGAAATCTCTGCCCTCTTCCTTAAGCCCTCTCCTTCCTTCCGAGAGAAGGTGCCTTTAGAGCTTGAGCTCCCCTTCTCCATTCACTGGCCTATGAATAACAGCCTGTCTTCATTCCCTGATGGCTCAGACAGTAAAGCATCTGCCTGCAATGTAGGAGACCTGGGTTCGATCCCTGGGTCAGGAAGATCCCCTGGAGAAGGCAGAACTCTTGCCTAGAAAATCCCATGGATGGAGGAGCCTGGCAGGCTACAGTCCATGGGGTTGTAAAGAGTCAGACATGACTGAGCGACTTCACTTTTGCTTGCAAAAAAATGAAAAAACATAAAAACACAGCCTAAACTTCTTCCAATCCTCAAGGTATGGTTGCTTCTCAGTTGAGCCACCTTCAGATCGCCTGATGTGAGTGCCCTCTACTGGCTTAGAAATTAAGCACTTCCTTTAGGAAATACTTCTGTTGCATTTCCCTCTGCTGGTTTTTTAGGGTTTTCAAATGGGGCTTGGAGCTCCTAAACAGGGCCATAAGGACTACTAGAGTATATGTATGAGGCTTGAGTGTTCTCCTGAGTTTTGGAAAGCTGAGCAACATCTATAGCCACAGCAGTGGAGCCCACACCTTCTCTAGCTCAGACGGCTCTGATTCCCAATTACCGAGTAGTCTGCCTTCCTGATATTTCATCCTTGCCACTTCTGCTTTAACTGAAAGCAGGGAACAAAGGAAGAGTGCCTAAGGGAGCCAGCTGACGGTGGATTCCTGGATTAATCACTAGATATCTCTGAGACCTTCAGAAAATGATTTGCTTGCTCACCCAGTTTCTTCTGCTACCCGTTGACTAGTAAGGCATGGAAATAAGAAGAGAAGGATCTCTCAGAACTCTTATGAAAAATCAGAGATCACAACAGATGTGAAAACTCTTAGAAAACCTGAAATATTTCACAAATGTGAAGGTATATATGTCCCTGAAACTACTACTGTAACCAGCTGCTCTGGTGCAGAACTAGCCAACTCCAGCCCCACCCCAATCCAGAGCTGCTGTTACGTGGCCTAATGCTCTTTATATAATTCTCACTATTTGTCTAGATCAGGGATTCTCAACCTTGGCACTGACATGTGGACCCAATAGTTCTTTGTTGTAAAGGGCTGTTCTGCACATTGTAGAATGTTGAGCAGCATCCGTGGCCCTGACCCACTAGATGCCAGCAGAATTTCTCCCAAACACACACACAGTCATGACAATCAAAAATGTCTCCAGACATTGCCAAATGTCTGGAGTAGGGGTGGGACCAGTCATCCCAAATAAATAACTGCTCCAGATTCAATCTACTCAGTCTTTCTAGTCAATGCAAAATATTGTACAAGAGTTTCTATATAGGTTCTGGGATACCCAAGGGGAAAGATAGATACCGTTTCCCTTCCCAAAGCACTAGCAGAAAAGAGGCAGGTTAGGGTCAGGTGTGAGGAAGGAAAAATATAAGGGAATGGCAACAGACAAGAGACAATCTAGTCAAGCAGAGGATTGATTTTTCTAGTGTTTTGTAGCATTTTTATAATTTAGAGATCACTTGCATCAGTTTCCCAATGACTCACATTGGGCAGAATTCTTATTACAGACTGAGAAAATCAATGACCAGAGAAGCTATCATTCGCTTACCATGCCTGGTCCATGAGAGCGGTAAGTGTAGTAACATGTACATAAGTGAGACATGACTTCACTGGGGGATGAGCCTTGAGCTGGATCCTGAAAGGTGGAGATATCTGGAAACAGGAGGTGTGGAGTGGGATACTCCAACATCATTGATCTCCGACTTCTGCCACACACACAATAGATAATAGATAATTCACCATAAAGACATATCCAAGAGGCATGCCAGATTTGGGTGTAATCCTCACCTCCTACCTCTTCCCCAAGAAAATAAAGAAAGGGCTTCAATAATTCATAATTGTCAGAACTCTTACCAGTCATGGTGTGTGTGCATGTGTGCGTTTGCACACATGCTTCAGGTATACATGTGTGTGCGCACACATAATAAATCACTCATGATATGTATGTGCTCACACACACTCATGTGTTTTGAGGGGTGCTGTGGCATAGGTAAGAGAAAGCAAGTTATTCTCAAGTTCCATCCCATTTCTAATGAAGTACCGTTAGTCATCCTCAACTTTGTGACAACTCACACCTGATCATACCTGGCCAGGCATCACAACATCTGGGCTGCATCTCCTGTTCTATCCAGAGCAGATGGTAGAAGCCATACAGAGCTGGTGGTTGAAATAGTACTTCTATGTGCAGAACTCGAGAGGGAACCACTGTTTATATTCCATTTTATGAGAACAGGGATCCCCGAAGTTACTTGACACAGCAGGAAAGGTTATAGGAACTGACAAACAGTGTCTATGACAGCATGGATACAGATCCCAGGACTTAAGGCAGGTGGAGGCCTTAACACCTAACAGCACATTGGTTACAAAGGTGGGCTCTTGAGTCAGGCAAGCTGAGCATGAATCCCATTTCTGCTTCTATGTACCTTACACAATTTAACAACTCAATTTTTCAGCTTCCTCATTTCTAAAGTTGGCAGTAGGGAGGATTGACTAAAAACATGTTTTGAAGTGTAGAGAGCTGAAGATAGCACTGACATATGGTAAAAGCAAATACCTATAATTATACTGATAAATTAACATTCTGTCTGTATAACATCAGTTTTCACCCTCTGGGGATTAATTACCTTTTTAATTTTAATTAATTTACCTTTCCAAACAAGAACACATTGAACTGCACCTAAAAGGTCAACAGTACCTAAGCATAATTGATACACAATATTATATTAGTTTCAGTAGTAAATCACTAAGTCAATGTCTTTGTGCATTATAAAATGATTATAACCATAAGTCTGGTTACCATCTGGTTACATATGAAGCTAATTCAGTATTACTGACTATCTTCCCAATGGTTAACCTTATATCTCCATGAATGATACATCTGGAGTAACCAGGGAGTCCTACCATTCTTCCAAGCTTGGCTACCAATAGGGTTTTTAAATTTTCATTTGTTATTAACTAGAGGATAATTGCCCTTCCACTAGAGGATTGGAATAAAAACTGACCTTTTCCAGAACTGTGGTCACTGCTGAGTTTTCCAAATTTGCTGCCATATTGAGTGCAGCACTTTAACAGCATCATCTTTTAGGATTTGAAATAGCTCAGCTGAAATTCCATCACCTCCATTAGTTTTATCAGTAGTAAGGCCTCCTAAGGCCCACCTGACTTCACAACCCAGGATGTCTGGCCTAGATGACTGATCACACCATCGTGGTTATCCAGTTCATTAAGACCTTTTTTGTACAATTCTTCTGTGTATCCTTACCACCTCTTCTTAATCTCTTCTGCGTCTGTTACATCCATACCTAACAGAAGGTTTCTGTCTTTCATTGTACTCATCTTTGCATGAAATATTCCCTTTGTGTCTCTAATTTTCTTAATGAACCAAGAGCTTCCAGATGTACATGGTGGATTTAGAAAAGGCAGAGGAATCAGAGATCAAATTGCCACCATATGTTGGATCATAGAAAAAGCAAGGGGATACCATAAAAATATCTACTTCTGCTTTATTGACTATGCTAAATCCTTTGACTGTGTGGATCACAGGAAAATGTGGAAAATTCTTAAAGAGATGGGAATACCACACCATGTTACCTGCCTCCTAAGAAACTTGTATGCAGGTCAAGAAGCAAGAGTTAGAACCGGACATGGAACAACAAACTGGTTCCAAATTGGGAAAGGAGTATGTCATGGCTGTATATTATCACCCTGCTTATTTAACTTACATGCAGAGTACCTCATGTGAAATGCCAGGCTGGATGGAACACAAGCTGGAATAAAGATTTCAGGGAGAAATTAAATAACTCCAGATATACAGATGGCACTACTCTAAAGGCAGAAAGCAAAAAGGAACTAAAAGCCTCTTAATTAAGGTGAAAGAGGAGAGTGAAAAAGCTAGCTTCAAACTCAACATTCAAAAAACTAAAATCATAGTATCCAGTCCCCATCACTTCATGACAAATAGATGGGGGAAAATGGAAACACTGACAGACTTTATTTTCATGGGCTCCAAAATCACTGTGGACAGTGACTGCAGCCATGAAATTAAAAGACACTAGCTCCTTGGAGAAAAACTATGACAAACCTAGAGTGTATTAAAAAACAGACATCACTTTGCCAGCAAAGATTCATCTAGTTCTTTGGGATTGGAATGAAAAAGTTTCATTGCAATCCCAAAGAACGGCAATGCAAACTACTGCACAATTGCACTCAATTCACATGCTAGCAAAGTAATGCTCAAAATCTTTCAAGCTAGGCTTCAACAGTATGTGAAATGTGAACTTCCAGATGTACAAGCTGGATTAGAAAAGGCAGAGGAATCAGAGATCAAATTGCCAACACCTGTTGGATTTTAGGAAACCCTAGAGAATTCCTGAAAAGCATATACTTCTGCTTCATTGACTACATTAAAGTCTTTGTGCAAATCAAAACAAACTGTAGAAAATTCTTCAAGAGATGGGAATAACTTACCTGCCTTCTGCAAAACCTGTTTTGTGGTCAATTTGCAACAGTTAGAACCAGACATTTTCTTGGTAAAACTCTATTAGTCTTTGCCCTGCTTCATTCCGTATTCCAAGGCCAAATTTGCCTGTTACTCCAGGTGTTTCTTGATTTCCTACTTTTGCATTCCAGTCCCCTATAATGAAAAGGACATCTTTTTTGGGTGTTAGTTCTAAAAGGTCTTGTAGGTCTTCATAGAACCGTTCAACTTCAGCTTCTTCAGCGTTACTGGTTGGGGCATAGACTTGGATTACTGTGATACTGAATGGTTTTCCTTGGAAACGAACAGAGATCATTCTATCGTTTTTGAGATTGCATCCCCAGTACTGCATTTCGGACTCTTTTGTTGACCATGATGGCTACTCCATTTCTTCTGAGGGATTCTTGCCCGCAGTAGTAAATATAATGGTCATCTGAGTTAAATTCACCCATTCCAGACCACTTCAATTCGCTGATTCCTAGAATGCCTACATTCACTCTTGCCATCTCTTGTTTGACCACTTCCAATTTGCCTTGATTCATGGACCTGACATTCCAGGTTCCTATGCAATATTGCTCTTTACAGCATCGGACCTTGCTTCTATCACTAGTCACATCCACAGCTGGGTATTGTTTTTGCTTTGGCTCCATCACTTCATTCTTTCTGTAGTTATTTCTCCACTGATCTCCAGTAGCATATTGGGCACCTACTGACCTGGGGAGTTTCTCTTTCAGTATCCTATCATTTTGCCTTTTCATACTGTTCGTGGGGTTCTCAAGGCAAGAATACTGAAGTGGTTTGCCATTCCCTTCTCCAGTGGACCACATTCTGTCAGATCTCTCCACCACGACCCACCCATCTTGGGTTGCCCCACGGGCATGGCTTAGTTTCATTGAGTTAGACAAGGCTGTGGTCCTAGTGTGATTAGATTGACTAGTTTTCTGTGAGTATGATTTCAGTGTGTTTGCCCTCTGATACCCTCTTGCAACACCTACCGTCTTACTTGGGTTTCTCTTACCTTGAGTGTGGGGTATCTCTTCACGGCTGCTCCAGCAAAGCCCAGCCATTGCTCCTTACCTTGGATGAGGGGTATCTCCTCACCGCTGCCCTTCCTGACCTTCAACGTGGGATAGCTCCTCTAGGCCCTCCTGCGCCCGTGCAGCCATGGCTCCAATTGAAGAAGTAGGGAAAACCACTAGACCATTCAGGTATGACTTAAATCAAATCCCTTATGATTATACAGTGGAAGTGAGAAATAGATTTAAGGGCCTAGATCTGATAGATAGAGTGCCTGATAAACTATGGAATGAGATTCGTGACATTGTACAGGAGACAGGGATCAAGACCAACCCATGAAAAAGAAATGCAAAAAAGCAAATGGCTGTCTGGGGAGGCCTTACAAATAGCTGTGAAAAGAAGAAAAGCGAAAAGCAAAGGAGAAAAGGAAAGATATAAACATCTGAATGCAGAGTTCCAAAGAATAGCAAGAAGAGATAAGAAAGGCTTCTTCAGCGATCAGTGCAAAGAAATAGAGGAAAACAACAGAATGGGAAAGACTAGGGATCTCTTCAAGAAAATCAGAGATACCAAAGGAACATTTCATGCAAAGATGGGCTCAATAAAGGACAGAAATGGTATGGACCTAACAGAAGCAGAAGATATTAAGAAGAGATGGCAAGAATACACAGAAGAACTGTACAAAAAAGGTCTTCACGACCCAGATAATCACGATCGTGTGATCACTGACCTAGAGCCAGACATCCTGGAATGTGAAGTCAAGTGGGCCTTAGAAAGCATCACTACAAATAAAGCTGGTGGAGGTGATGGAATTCCAGTTGAGCTATTCCAAATCCTGAAAGATGATGCTGTGAAAGTGCTGCACTCAATATGCCAGCACATTTGTAAAACTCAGCAGTGGCCACAAGACTGGAAAAGATCAGTTTTCATTCCAATCCCAAAGAAAGGCAATGCCAAAGAATGCTCAAACTACCGCACAATTGCACTCATCTCACACGCTAGTAAAGTAATGCTCAAAATCCTCCAAGCCAGGCTTCAGCAATATGTGAACCGTGAACTTCCTTATGTTCAAGCTGGTTTTAGAAAAGGCAGAGGAACCAGAGATTAAATTGCCAACATCCGCTGGATCATGGAAAAAAGCAAGAGAGTTCCAGAAAAGCATCTATTTCTGCATTATTGACTATGCCAAAGCCTTTGACTGTGTGGATCACAATAAACTGGAAAATTCTGAAAGAGATGGGAATACCAGACCACCTGATCTGCCTCTTGAGAAATTTGTATGCAGGTCAGGAAGCAACAGTTAGAACTGGACATGGAACAACAGACTGGTTCTAAATAGGAAAAGGAGTACGTCAAGGCTGTATATTGTTACCCTGCTTATTTAACTTATATGCAGAGTACATCATGAGAAA
>NW_011494644.1:3806248-3806403 GCF_000754665.1 Bison bison bison | reverse complement strand
ACTCCATTTCTTCTGAGGGATTCTTGCCCGCAGTAGTAAATATAATGGTCATCTGAGTTAAATTCACCCATTCCAGACCACTTCAATTCGCTGATTCCTAGAATGCCTACATTCACTCTTGCCATCTCTTGTTTGACCACTTCCAATTTGCCTTG
>NW_011494644.1:3780031-3806119 GCF_000754665.1 Bison bison bison | reverse complement strand
CTTGAGAGTCCCTTGGACTGCAAGGAGATCCAACCAGTCCATTCTGAAGGAGATCAGCCCTGGGATTTCTTTGGAAGGAATGATGCTAAAGCTGAAACTCCAGTCCTTTGGCCACCTCATGTGAAGAGTTGACTCACTGGAAAAGACTCTGATGCTGGGAGGGATTGGGGGCAGGAGGAGAAGGGGACGACAGAGGATGAGATGGCTGGATGGCATCACTGACTCGATGGACGTGAGTCTGAGTAAACTCCGGGAGTTGGTGATGGACAGGGAGGCCTGGCGTGCTGCGATTCATGGGGTCACAAAGACTCAGACACGACTGAGCGACTGATCTGATCTGAGAACCAGACATGGAAAATGGACTCGTTCAAAATTGGGAAAGGAGGATGTTAAGGCTGTATATTGTCACCCTGCTTATTTAACTTATATGCAGAGAACATCATGGAAATGCAGGGCCAAATGAAGCACAAATTGGGATCAAGATTGTGGGGAGAAATATAAATAACCTCAGATATGCGGATGACACCACCTTTATGGCAGAAAGTGAAGAGTAACTAAAGAGCCCCTTGATGAAGGTGAAAGAGGAGAGTGAAAAATCTGGCTTAAAACTCAACATTCAAAAAATGAAGATCATGGCATCCGGTCCCAGCCCTTCATGGCAAATAGATGGGAAAACAATGCAAACAGTGACAGACTTTATTGGGCTCCAAAATCACTGCAGATGGTGACTGCAGCCATGAAATTAAAAGGTGTTTGCTCCTTGGAAGAAAAGTAATGACAAATCTAGACGGCATATTAAAAAGTAGTGACATTATTTTGCTGAAAAATGTCCATATGGTCAAAGCTGTGGTTTTTCCAGTAGTCATGTGTCAATGTGAGAGCTGGACAATAAAAAAGGCTGAGTGCTGAAGAACTGATGCCTTCAAACTGTGGTGCTGAGAAGACTCTTGAGAGTCCCTTGGACTGCAAGGGGATCAAACCAGTCGATTCTAAGGGAAATCAACCCTGAGTATTCATTGGAAGGACTGATGCTGAAGCTGAAGTCCAGTACTTTGACCACCTGATGCAAAGGGCTGACTCAATGGATACTAATTCCCAGACCCTGATGCTGGGAAAGATTGAAGGCAGGAGGAGAAGGGGACAACACAGCATGAGATGGTTGGATAGCATGATTGACTCAATGGACATGTGTTTGAGCAACTCCAGGAGATAGTGAAGGATAGTGAAGTCTGGTGTGCTGCAGTTCATGGGGTCACAAAGAGTTGGTCATGACTGAGCAACTTAACAACCACATGAGGATAATTGCTTTACAATATTGTGTTGGTTTCTTCCACGTAGAAACATGAATCAGCCATAGGTATACATATGTCTCCTCCGTCTTGAATGTTCCTCCCACCTCCCATCCTGTCACACCCCTCTAGGCTGTCACAGAGCACCAGACTTGAGCTCTCTGCATCATACAGCACATTTCCACTGGCTGTCTAATTTTACATATGGTAATGTATACGTTTAAATGCTACTGTCTCAATTTGTCCCACCCTCTCCTTCCTCTCCATGTCCATAAGTTTGTTCTCTATGTCTGTGTCTCCACTACTGCCCTGCAGATAGGTTCATCGATACCATCTTTCTAAATTCCATATATATGTGTTTATATATGATATTTGTTTTTCTCTTTCTGACTTCCTACACTCTGTATAATAGACTCTAGGTTCATCCACCTCATTAGAACTCACTCAAGTACATTCCTTTTTTATAGCTGAGTAATATTCCATTGTGTATATGTACCATAATTTTTTATCCATCCATTGATGGACATCTAGACTGCTTCCACATCCTAGATATAGTAAACAATGCTTTAGTGAACACTGGGGTACATGTGTCTTTTTCAATTATAGTTTTCTCAGGGCATATGCCCAGGAGAGGGATTGCTGAGTCATACAATAGTTTTCCCCTTCATGAATCACAGCCTTGTTGTAGCAAAGGTGCTTGCATAACTCAGTGAAGCTATGAGCCATATTGCGCAGGACCACCCTAGATGGATGGGTCATAGTAAGAGTTATGACGAAACATGGTCCATTGGATGAGAGAATGGCAAACCACTCCAGTATTCTTGCCGTGAGAACCCCATGAACAATTCAAAAAGGCAAAATATATATATATAACACCAAAAGATGAGCTCCCCCAGGTCGGAAGGTGTCCAATATGCTACTGGGGAAAAGGGTATGGCAATTACTGATAACTCCAGAAGGAATGAAGCACCTGGGCCAAAGTGGAAGAGATGCTTAGTTGTGGGTATGTCTGATGGTCAAAGTCAAGTCTGATGTTGTAAAGAACAATATTGCATAGGAACCTGGAATGTTAGGTCCATGAATCAAGGTAAATTAGATATGGTCAAGCAGGAGATGCCAAGAGTGAATATTGACATATTAGAAATCAGTAAACTAAAATGGATAGGAATGGGCAAATTTAATTCAGATGACCATTATATCTACTACTGTGGGCAAGAATCCCTTAGAAGAAATGGAGTAGCCCTTATAGTCAATAAAAGAGTCCAAAATGCAGTACTTGGGTGCAATCTCAAAAGCAAAAGAATGATCTTGGTTCATTTTCCAAGGCAAACCACTCAACATCAAAGTAATTCAAGTCTATGCCCCAACCACTAACAATGAAGAAGCTGAAGTTGACGAGTTCTATGAAGACCTATAAGACCTTCTAGATCTAACACCAATAAAATATATCCTTTTCATCATAGGGCATTTGGATGCAAAAGTAGGAAGTCAAGAAATAACTGGAGTAATAGGCAAGTTTGGTCTTGAAGTACAAAATGAAGCAGGGCACAGGCTAACATAGTTTTGTCAAAGGAGCACGCTGGTCATAGCAAACGTCTTTTTCCCACAATACAAGGGAAGACTCTACACATGGACATCACCAGATGGTCAGTACCAAAATCAGATTGATTATATTCTTTGAACCCAAAAATGGAGAGGTTCTATACAGTCAGCAAAAACAAGACCTGGAGCTGACTGTGGCTCAGATCAAGAGCTCCTTTTTGCAAAATTTAGGCTTAAAGAAAGTAGGGAAAACCATCATGGCATTCAGATATGACCTAAATTAAATCCCTTATGATTATACAGTGGAAGTGATGAATAGATTTAAAGGATTAGATCTGGTAGACAGAGTGCCTGAAGAATTATTGACAGAGGTTCATACACTGTACAGGAGACAGTGATCAAAACTATCCCAGATAAAAAGAAAGGCAAGAAGGCAAAGTGATTGTCTGAGGAGGCTTTAAAAATAGCTGAGGAAAGAAGAAAAGTGAACGGCAAGGGAGAAAGGGAAAGATATATGCAACTGAATGCAGAGTTCCAGAGAATAGCAAGGAGAGATAAAAAGGCCTTCTTATATGAAAATGCAAAGAAATAGAGGAAAGCAATAGAATGGTAAATACTAGAGATGTATTCAAGAAAATTAGAGCTCTAAAGGGAATATTTCATGCAAGGATGGGCACAATAAAGGACAGAAACTGTAAGGATCTAACAGAAAGAGAAGAAATTAAGGAGAGGAGGCAAGAATACACAGAGAACTGTACCAAAAAGGTTTCAATGACCCAAATAACCATGATGGTGTGGTGACTCTCCTAGAGCCATATATTCTGGAGTGTGAAGTCAAGTGGGCCTTAGGAAGCATTACTACGAACAAAGCTAGTGGAGATGATGGAATTTCAGCTGAGCTATTTAAAATCCTGAGGGATGATGCTGTTAAAGTGCTATGTTCAATATGCCAGGAAATCTGCAAAACTCAGCAGTGGCCACAGGACTGGAAAAGGTCAGTTTACACTCCAGTTCCAAAGAAGGGCAGTGCCAAAGACTGTTTGTACTACCACACAATTGCATTCATTTCACAAGCTAGTAAGGTTATGTTCAAAATCCTTTAAGCTAGGTTTCTGAAGTACATGAACCGAAAACTTCCAGATCTACAAGCTGGGTTTCAAAGAGGCAGAGTAACCAGAGATCAAATTGTGAACATTCACTGGACCCTGGAGAAAGCAAGGGAGTTCCAGAAAAACATCTACTTCTGCTTCATTAACTATGCTAAAGCCCTTGGCTGTGTGCTGTGTGGATCACAGAAAACTGGAAAATTCTTAAAGAGAAGGGAATACCAGAACACCTTATCTGCTTTCTGAGAAACTATATGTAGATTAAGAAGAAACAGAAACAGATTTGGAACAACGGACTGGTTCAAAATTGGGAATGGAGTATGACAGGGGTGTTTATTGTCACTCTGCTTATTAAACCTATATGCAGAGTACATCATCCGAAATGCCAGGCTGGATGAAGCACAAGCTGGACTCAAGATTGCTAGGAGGAATAGCAACAACCTTAGATATGCAGATGATAGCACTCTAATAGCAAAAAGCCTTGATGAGGGTGAAAGAGAAGACTGCAAAAACAGGCTTAAAACTCACCATCATCCATTGGATCATAGAAAAAGCAAGAGAATTCCAGAAAAACATCTATTTCTGCTTCACTGACTACACAAAAGCCTTTGACTGTGTAGAACACAGCAAACTGTGGAAAATTCTTAAAGAGATGGGACTACCAGACCACCTTACTTGCCTCCTGAGATACCTGTATGCAGGTCAAGAAGCAACAATTAAATCAGACATGGAAAATGGACTGGTTACAAAATGGGAAAGGAGTATGTCAAGGCTGTATATCACCTTGCTTATTTAACTTATATGCAGAGTACTTCATGCGAAATGGAGGGCTGGATGAAGCACAAAGATTTTGGGGAGAAGTATCAATAAATTCAGATATACAGATGATACCACCCTTATGGCAGAAAGCAAAGAGGAATTAAAGAGCCTCTTGCTGAAGGTGAAAGATGAGAATGAAAAAGCTGGCTTAAAATTCAATGTTCAAAAAACAAAGATCATGGCATCCAGTCCCATCACTTCATGGCAAATAGATGGGGAAACAATGGAAACAGTGACAGACTTTATTTTCTTGGTTTATTTTTTATTTTCTTGATTTTGATTTCTTCAAAATCACTGCAGATGGTGAGTGCAGCCATGAAATTAAAAGATACTTGCTCTTTGGAAGAAAAGCTATGACCAACCTAGACAGCATATTAAAAAGCAGAGACATTACTTTGCCAACAAAAGTCTGTCTAATCAAAGCTATGGTTTTTCCATTAGTCATTTATGGATGTGAGAGTTGGGCCGTAAAGAATGCTGAGTGCTGAAGAATTGATACTTTTAAACTGTGGTTCTGGAGAAGACTCTTGAGAGTCCCTTAGACTGCAAGGAGATCAAACCAGTCAATCCTAAAGAAAATCAGTCCTGAATATTCATTGGAAGGACTGATACTGAAACTTAAGCTCCAATACTATGACCACCTAATGAGAAGAGCTGACTCACTAGAAAAGACCCTGATACTGGGAAAGATTGAAGGCAGGACAAGGGGATGCCAGAGGATGAGATGGTTAGATGGTATCACTGACTCAGTGGACATGAATTTGAGCAAACTGCAGGAGCTGGTGATTGATAGGGAAGCCTGGCATGCTGCAGTCCATGGGATCACAAAGAGTCAGATACAACTGAGCGACTGAACTGAACTGACTGGAGATCATGACATTTGTCCCATCACTTCATGGCAAATTAGAAGGGGGAAAAGTAGAAACAGTGACAGATTTTATTTTCTTTGGCTCCAAAATCACTGTAGATGGTGGCTGAAGACATGAAATTAAAAGACGCTTGCTCCTTGGAAGTAAAGTGATGACAAACCTACATAGCATATTCAAAAGCAGAGATATCACTTTGCCAACAAAGGTCTGTATAGTCAACCTATGGTTTTTCCAGTAGCCATGTTCAGATGTGAGAACTGGATCATAAAGAAGGCTGATGTTGAAGAACTGATGCTTTTGAATAGTGGTGCTGGAGAGGACTTGCAAGTCCTTTGGACTGCATGGAGATCAAACCAGTCAATCCTGAAGGAAATCAACTTTGATGATACCTGAAGGACTGATGCTGAAGCTGAAGCTCCAGTACTTTGGCCACCAGATGTGAAGAGCTGACTCACTGGTAAATAACCTTGATGCTGGGAAAGACTGAAGGCGGGAGGAGAAGGGGACGACAGAGGATGAGGTGGTTGGATGGCATCACTGATTCAGTGGACATGATTCTGAGCAAACTCTGGGCAACTGTGGAGGACAGGGAAGCTTGGCATGATGTCACAATCAGATATGACTTAGTGACTGAAAAAAACACGGAAAAATTTTTTAAATGGTAGTTTTATTCTTAGTTTTTTAAGGAATCTCCATACTGTTCTCCATAGTGGCTGTATCAATTTACATTTCCACCAACAGTGCAAAAGGGTTCCCTTTTCTCCACACCCTCTCCAGCATTGTTTGTAGACTTTTTGATGATAGCCATTCTGACTGGTGTGAGGTCATACCTCATTGTAGTTTTGATTTTCTCTAATAATGAGCAATGTTGAGCATATTTTCATATGTTTATTAGTCATCTGTATGTCTTCTTTGGAGAAATGCCAGTTTAGGCCTCCTGCCCACTTTTTGATTGGGTTGTTTTTCTGGTATTGGGCTGAATGAACTGCTTGTACATTTTGGAGATTAATCCTTTGTCAGTTGTCTTATTTGTTATTATTTTCTCCCATTCCTAGGGTTGCCTGTTCACTTTGCTCATAGTTTCCTTTCCTGTACAAAAGATTTTAAGTTTAATTGGGTCCCATTTATTTTTGCTTTTATTTCATTTCTCTGGGAGGTGGGTCATAGAGGATCTTGCTGTGATTTATGTCAAAGAGTATTCTGCCTATGTTTTCGTCTTAAGAGTTTTACAGGCTTTGCTCTTATATTAGGTCTTTAAATCCATTTATTTTTGTGTAAGGTGTTAGGAAGTATTCTAATTTCATTCTTTTACACATAGCTGTCCAGTTTTCCCAGCACCACTTATTGAAGGGGCTATCTTTTCTCCATGTATATTCTTGCCTTCTTTTGTCAAAGACAAGGTACCCAAAGGTGTGTGGGTATATTCTTGGGCTATTACCTATAGGTTACCTGTGTGTTTCCATTCCACTCAGTTTCAAATAACAGTGCACCATGCACTTTGACAACTATTCTTTATGGGCCTATTCTGTGACAGGCACTCTGCTGGGTTCTGTATATTATTTTACTTCATCTGTTTGCCAAGGCCTCAGGCTCCAGGTAGTGTGACAGCCTGAATTGCAAACCTTGATTTGTATGTCACATCTTAGCAGAATTTGTGAATCATTTCAGCCCTGAACCCTAATTTCATTCACTCTAAAATCCAGAGGCTAAGGAAATATGAAGAATGAGAAGTCAGCAGTCATAGCCTGTGATGTAAAGGACTTAGCACTATTAAGTGCAATGGGAAAGCACCTTGTACCTTGCAGAGTTTGAAGCAAGGCTATTTATGTGATCAGAAAAATGTCGTAAAATGATCTCTTGCCTACTCTCCGGATATTCCATAAGAAGGCTGTGTAAAACTCTCAGCACTGAAAATACTTCCAATTCTTGTATCCCCAGCCCAGATCTACTCTATAAGCCACTGTTCATTTGACATTCTCTTGGTGTCAAAAAGGCGTATTTGACTTAATATGAGAAAAGCTCAGATGCCATCTCAGAAAATAGTGTCACTGACTACCCACTGGCTCAAATTAAAAATTCAGGTGCCATCCTGTGTGCCCCTTTCCTCCACTACCCACACGCAGTCCGTCACCAAATGCTGCT
Source organism: Bison bison bison (assembly GCF_000754665.1). Taxonomy (NCBI): domain Eukaryota; kingdom Metazoa; phylum Chordata; class Mammalia; order Artiodactyla; family Bovidae; genus Bison; species Bison bison. Next base: position 3,798,352 of record NW_011494644.1, on the reverse strand, counting down.
AGCTCTCCACACTAGTGTAAACCATCCTCTGCTGTGGACCTCTGCAGACCTCCTGACTGGCCTTTTGATCCCCAATCCATCGGCCACAAGTGATCTTTAAAAATCTAAGTCTAATCTACGTTTCTGCTAATGCAAAGTGTGAAATTCTTTACCATCTTCCCTTTGCTCTTTGCTGTAAATTTCTTACCCTGTGAAGTCTTGCATGATGGGCTCCTGTCTGTCCTCCATTTACCCTTTGCTCACCAAGTCCAGTCACACTGATATCATTTCTTTTCCTTAAGCTCCTTTCAGTCTTGGGGCTTTGTGTTCCTGTGCCCTCTGCTAGGAATACCTGCCCCCCAGCTCTTGGCATGGTGACAAATTCTCTTTCTGTGGTTCAAAGAGAAGATTGCTGTGGCTGACATGGCCTGCCCTTCGACTTTCTTTAATTCACTTATCATAATCTGATATTTTGTTTACTTGTTGTAGCAGGTAGACTATAAGGTGGAGTCCATGATTCTCATCCGTGATATGTGTTCCCTTGTGTGATCTCTCTTCTTAGAGTGAGTGGGACCCGATTGCTTCTAACCCACAGAATGTAATGAAAGTGACAGGCTGTATGTGATTATGTGTACACGATTGTGTGTTGTAGCATGTAATGTCCATCTTGCTTAGAGACCCTCTTCCTTGGTAGTTTTGAAGAAGCAGGCTGCCAGGTTATGAGCTTCTTTATGACAGGGATTGAGGAACTCAGCCCCAAAGCCTACAAGGAAATGGATGCAGCCAATGACAATGTGAGCTTGGATGTGGATCCTTTCCCTGTTGAGCCTCAAAGGAGAACCCAGCCCTGACATCACTGTTATTGCAGTCGTGCAAAGAACTCAGCTTAGAGAAGGCAATGGCAACCCACTCCAGTATTCTTGTCTGGAAAATTCCATGAACAGAAGAGCCTGGCAGGCTACAGTCCACGGAGTCACAAACAGTCAGACACAACTCACTGACTAAACAACAAAGGACCCAGCTAAGCCAGACCTCTATTTCTAACATACCAAAAATATAGGATAACAAACATGCTTTTTGTAAACCGTTATACAACAAGAGATAACTAATACACTTGTTAAGTGACTCCTACATTAGAAAGTAAACTTCAGGAGGCCAAGGGCCTTTTTGCTCTTCATTTCTGAAGCTCAGAACCCAGCAGGGTATTTAGTTTAGACAGCTAGTAGCGGACAGTTGCATGTAAGTAAGAAACATTCAATAAACGGTAACTGTTAATATCATACTCCCATATATTGGCAGGGATATGCAGTTCTTGTTCTCTAATAGAGTTGAAGTCACCTTTAGGGACAGGTGTGGCTGACTGTCATGGGATACAGAAAAGTACCAAATTAATTAAGGGCTTCATGTTCTCCTGAATCAAATAGCAAGTATTTGCTTCTGTCTGCCCTTTTTCCTTTGGGGTCAGATCGTCTTCCCATCTCTAATACCCTATCACTCCCACCTATGCAGAGTCAGAGGGGGCTTATCCATTCCCTCTCCTAGTTCTTGAATGCACATATGTCCTTGCCCTGATCCATCAGCATATTCCATCCCCTACCTTCCCCCGCACTTGGTTTGGGGTTGCCCACGTGACCCAAGTCTGTCCAATCAGAGCCAAACTCAGAAAATCTGAATGTACTATTGGAAAAGAGCAGCCTCTTTGCCCAATACGGAGTGCTAACTATGAGGCTGATATAAAATTAGAGCTGCCGGGACCTCCACATGGGGACAGACTGTGTAAAAGTCATTTAGACTGAGAAAAGTGGTGCTGAGAGATGAAGAGAGATAGATGTTTAATGACATCACTTAAGCCCTGGATCCAGCAGTGTCTAAAGACCCACCTCTTGGCATTTTATTTCAGTGAAATGAATCTCTTCCCCCTCTACTTCCATTTTTTAAAGCCATTTTGAGTTGAGTGTCTACCACTAGCAACTAGAAAAGCCTTATTACCCAGGATCTGCCATTAAATTGACACAGAAGGAATGAATGGGTATGATGTCTAGAGAGAATTCTGAAATAAAGAGTAAAGAAAAAAAGCTCATCTAAATAAATATTTATTTAATAAAGTACCATAGCAAATAAACTACTTAAGTAGAAACCCCAAAGGATTTAAAAAATTTTTGTAGTTGTTTAGCATTTGCATAGGACTTTTTGAAGAAATGGCTTAACAAGACAACTTCCTTAATACAATACAAAAGTGTCAAGTGCAAATATTTTAAAGAGTAACATCACTGAACAGTATTCAATGGTGGAAACGATACCTTTAGCCTTAGAAAAAAAGCTCTTGGCCAAAAGGATAAGATTGGACTCTATTTTCTAACTTTGTCTGAGAGGCCATTATTCCCAAATGCTATTTATATTTCTGATAAGAGGCTCATAAGACAGAAGAGCTCGTTCTGTTTTGGATTTCCCCCCCCCCCACCTTTTTTTTCAAATGGGTGAAGAAATAAGCAGCTCTCATTAAAAAGAAATAAAAAGTAAAAACAATCTATGGTTACCCAAACTGGACTTCAGATACAAGATCTGAGCCTTTGGGAATCAGGTGACTGGCCTGTAGAGGCTCAGAACCTTGCCAAGGTCAGGTCTGCATCTCTGGGGAGGCGATGAGAGGATCGAAGAGCCACCAAGTCAATGGGATTCTTTGCTGATTCTACTTGTGAAGGTGGGTCAGCTAATGGAACTGACCCAGAGCAGCAAGATCTCCAAAACCGTCTACTGTAGGACCCAACAAATAAGTGAAAAAGCTAAAGGATACCTCCAGGAAGTGTTTAACTACCCAGTCCCTTCTAAGTCATAATCCTAAGGGGCAAAGATCCAACAATATTCCAGAGGTGTTTGAATAAAACCTTTGGTTCCATTCAGCTGGTCATTCCTGGTAGACCCCCTCTACGTGTGCAGACTTCACAGCCAGCGGACAGTCACCACTGGAGTTGTGTTGCGGCAACAGCCTGTTTGGTAACAAGAGGAAATGATTAGTTCTAAGGCCTCTTTAAAGAGCAATGTTGAGTGTACACGACTGAATAAATGACATTCTTTGTTGGTTTATTTTTGGCCACTTCTTGCAACCACACCAGATTTGGGGCTACACTAACTTTACAGATGAGGAAATTAGGGACACCAGAGGTTAAAATGCCTGAGTTAGGGGTAAAGGTTATGATCCTTTTCCCTGTTGTAGTTTGGATATTACATTTTCTCCAATTACTGTTTGTGTCCTTACAACAATCCAGTGAGAGAGGCAGAGCAAGGAGTAGCCCTGTTTAACCCATGAAAGAAAACTGAGAGCAGAGATGTTGGATAGCTAGTTCAAGACCACACAGCTAAAAAATGGCATAGCTGGGATTCAGACCCCTATCACCAAATCCTAATTAACTATTTCTTTACATCATTAACAGAAGGGAGATGTAGTAGGGGAAGAGAACTAAGTCTGTCTTTTTTCATCCCAGTGATGATAGGTTTCAGAGGAAAGTGAGAGCAGAGGTAACACTATTGATATTGACGTAACTGGCTCCATGGATTCTCTTTGAATTTCAAGTAGCCTTCCTAACACTGATACCGCATGGTGGGGAACTACAGCACACACCAGAGCTTGGCTGACCAACACACATTCTTAAAGCTTTTTTCCTTGTGGGTGTGTACTCCATTTCCCAGCCTCCCTTCCAGTTTAGAATGGCCATCTGCCAAAATTCCAGCCAATGAGGTCATTTGGGGTAAGAAAGGGGGAGGTTCTGGGAAAGATGTCATTTACTTGATAAAAAAGATCATACTCAATTGGTGAGAGAGGACTCATTTATTTCTCCCTTCATCCTGCCTTGAATGTGGTTGGTGGAGCCAGGGCCACAGCAGCTTTCTTGTGGTCATGAGGTGACAGGTCAATGGAGCAACACAGAAAAGCGGAAGGTGCCTGGTACCTTGAGGACACTGGGTTGGCTCTGTGCCAGTACCGAGCTATCGCCAGCTTTTTGCTATGCAATAAAAATAAATTCCTATTTGTTTAAGCTAGTATCTATTTAGGTTTTTCATTATTTGCCACCAAAGCATTACTACCTTACTACCTGATAATTAAAAAAAAAAAAAAAAAAATTGAGAAGGAAACCTCACTTCTCCATAAGAAGAGAGGTGAGGATACTAGGCACCTCCTAGCTTTGGAGACTGAGTGTGATGTGACCAGGGTTAGGGTGTTATTTGTGGAAATCTACCCAAATGGTAAAGATTGATTATTGCACTGACATGCACTTACCTGAGAGAAAACCAGTAGTTGATGAGGCTGGAGATTACCATGTAGGACACCATGATTGTCCCTGACATGACGAGTGACACAAAGCCCAAGCCACAGAGGACACAGAGCAGTGCGAGGCCGCCCACAGAGATGACCAGTCCTAGAGGAGCGTGTGTCAAAAGAATCATCCATCTAAAACAGACTGAAGATGCCAAACCCCGTACCAATGGGTTTAAAACAACAGTTAACCCAGAAAGGTCCATCTAGACAAGGCTATGGTTTTCCCCGTGGTCATGTATGGATGTGAGAGTTGGGCTATAAAGAAAGCTGAGTGCAGAAGAATTGATGCCTTTGGACTGTGGTGTTGGAAAAGACTCTAGAGAGTCCTTTGGACTGCAGGAGATCCAACCAGTCCATTCTAAAGGAGATCAGTCCTGGGTGTTCATTGGAAGGACTGATGTTGAAGCTGAAACTCCAATACTTTGGCCACCTAATGCAAAGAGCTCACTCATTGGAAAAGACCCTGATGCTGGGAAAGATTGAGGGCAGGAGGAGAAGGGGACAACAGAGGATGAGATGGTTGGATGGCATCACCGACTCAATGGACATGAGTTTGGGTAGACTCCGGGAGTTGGTAATGGACAGGGAGACCTGGCATGCTGCAGTTCATGGGGTCGCAAAGAGCTGGACACAACTGAGTGACTGAACTGAACTGAAGTGAGGAGATTTCCCATAAAAATCCAGACTTCTGGCATTGCTTAAAAAAGGAGGCAATCTCAATACCCACATAAGCATTGTTGCATGGCACCAATTGACTGGCCTTCCAGTTTCCTCCAGGCCCCACTGTACCCAACTGTATCATTCTTGGACTGCTTTGCTCACTTCTGCTATCTGCCTTGCCCATGGGTATTTGAATTTGAAACCCCCTCACCCTCAAGTGGCTCAGACAGTAAAGTGTCTGTCTGCAATGCAGGAGACCCGGGTTCAGTCCCTGGGTTGGGAAGATCCCCTGGAGAAGGAAATGGCAACCCACTCCAGTATTCTTGCCTGGAAAATCCCATGGACCGCACAGCCTGGTAGGTTACCATCCATGGGGTCACAAAGAGTCGGACATGACTGAGCGACTTCACTTTCACTTCACCCTCAACGTCAGGGATGGACTCCCAGTAGAATCCTCTAGCAGGAGTTAGCCAAGGCAGTAATAAGGGTGGTAAATTATGTCCAATGTTTCAAAGTGCCTAACAAATACTATAATTCGCACTTACCTGCAACCTATGGAAATAAAGGCTATGCAGGCTAAATAAAGTAAAATCTAAACATAACTTTTGATTACATCTTTTACAACCCCACCTGGCAACCATTATGCAGTAACTGTAAGGTCTGAATGATCATTTTACCTATCATTATTTTAATGGGAATATTAATGAGTTAGCATCTAAGTGCAGAGCAAATACATTTTTATAATACAGGATATATGGGGGAAAATAGTAAAAGGTACTACAGAGAGAGCACGGCTTTTTATAGTTGACATGATTGAGTTTGAGCCTAGTTAAGGATTTATAGTGTGAGTTCCTGGGCTTCCTTAGAATTCTAGTTTCACTCATCTGTAAAAGGAATATAATAACTTCCTCTAAGTGATGGCATGACAATAACCATCACACACGTGACAGTCTGTGGTATTTTCTGTCTGCTCAGCACACTTCCTCTTGCCTCCCTCATAGCCAAATTTCCCCTTCCAATGTAGAATTAATAACATGGCAAATGCTGCATGGCAGACCTCCTTCCCCTTGCCTCACAAGTACTCAAATTGCCCACCTGGTACTCCACAGTGACAGTTTCAGGGATGGACCACGGAAAGGAAGGAAAGTAGAGAAAGTAAACAGGTGTGCTGCCTTTTCAATAAAGATTCACAAAATCCTAGATCAGTATTTTTCAAAGGATGGCTAACCACCACAAAGAAATGGCAAACATCTCTTTGTGGATTGTGATCTGGTTTGAAAAGGCAAACTGAGCCAATCAGATTTACTTTCTCAGTAATTTTAACTTAGCAACCCAGGGAGAAGCTGACAACAGGCAGTGGGACTTCGGGAGGAAAGGTGAAGGAGACCCTCAATACACAGCAAGGCACCTGGCATGCAACAGATGCTCAATAACTGTTGAGTGAATGGCTTCTCTGTTTAATGGCAACAGTTAGCATTCATGGAGAAGCTACTCTGTGTCAAGGACCGTGCTAAGTACTTTACAGAACTGTAGGTTTCAATCCTCACAATTCTCTGAGACAGTATTATTACATCCCTATCTTACATATGAGGAATTTGAGGCTCAGAGAGAGTTAACAACATGTCTAAAATCACGCTGGGGGAGGTGGGATTCTAACAGACTCCAGAGTCCATGTTTTAACTACTCTGACAAGCTGCCTTGGTTGATGTGACTTTGACAAGAACAGCAACATTTGACAGCAATGGCAGGTGTCCTGAGTCATTTTCTAAGAGGGTGAGTAACTGAGTAGGATACCTTCCAGTAATATGACTCCCACAAAAGCAGCCAGGGAGGTAAGCACCACGAGGAGCAGGAAGAAACCGACAGGAACGGCTGACAAAGCAACAAATACCAGCAAGGTGAGGGTCAGGAAAGGATGCCGGTCCAGGTACTGACCCACTGGAGACTTCATAAAGGAAACCACCTGTGGACAAAGCAGAAGAGCGGGTGTGAAAGCCATGTCTGACCAGGTTGATGAATTTGCCTGAGCTGCAGGAAGTATAAGCCAAGGTCATAAGGGTGGAAGGCCCGCTGGTAAGAAGTCAACAATAATAATCCTCCCAAGACATGAGTTGCCCCAGCAACAACTTAAGGCAGCTGGGACAGGACAGGACAGGGGTAAGTTTGAGGACCCACCCAATCTCAAGTCTTGTGAAAGAAGGAAAGACCCAGGCACTACTGCTCTACTGATTCACACACACCCTCTCGGAAGCCATGCTCAGCATATGCTCTGATGTGGTGGCTCAGATGGTAAAGAATCTGCCCATGATGCAGGGAGACGGGGGTTTGATCCCTGGGTTGGGGAGATCCCCTGGAGAAGGGAATGGCAACCCACTCCAGTATTCCTGCCTGGTGAATGCCATGGACAGAGGAACCTGGAGGGCTACAGTCCATGGGGTTGCAAAGAGTCGGACGACTGAGTGACTAACACTTCACTTCAACATATGTACAAATGGCTGCTTACCTCACAGCTGAGGCTACTGAGGGAGGTTAAGTGTTGGCTACTTGGCATCACCTGGGAGCTTGTTTCCTGGGTTCTTTTTTTGGGGGGGGGCGGGGAGGGTCTTTAATGAATTTGTTACAATATTGCTTCTGTTTTATTTATTTAGTTTGGCCAGGAGGCATGTGGGATCTTAGCCCCCCACCCAGGGATCAAACCCACACCTGCATTGGAAGGTGAAGTCTTAACCACTGGACTGACAGGGAAGTTCCTGGAAGCTTGTTAGAAATGCAGCATCTTGGGCCCCGATCCAGATGTGACAAATCAGGTTCTGTTTTTTAACAAGAGCACCAGGTGATCTGTACACACATTAAAGTTTGAGAAACAGTGGGGATGAAATGACTCATGTAGAGTCACATGGCTTCCAAGTGGCAAAATCTAGGCATTCAAAGCTAAATCTTTCATTCTGGATGTCACGTTTGCAATGGCTGCCATTTCATTAGGAGAAAATGTTATGCCATCAACCTGATAGCAGTCAGGCCACAGCCTGATGACTGCTGAGAGCTTATGCTGTGTTAATAGGTAGGTTATCTTCCTCCACTAGGCAAAACGGTTTCTGGAGCTGGCTCAGCGCGGGAAGGCTGCTTTAATACAAAGCAGGCCCTCGGTGTCTGTCTTACTGTATCTCACTGTTCGCTGAACCCATGGTAGGCAAGGAGACAGCGGGGAAGCTGGGAGAAAACTCGAAGAGCCGTAGGAACTGCAGACACGTTTCTCTCTCCAGGCTGGCACAGGAGCCATTGTAGCAGATATAGCATAACATAACCACAACACATCATAACACACACCCCAATACAACACAACACAGCACAGCCTCAAGGGCTTGCCAGGTGGAGCTTAAATATGATTAGAGAACAAAAGTAGCCCATGGCCAAGCAAGTACCTTGTGAGGCACATGTGCAGTGCTATAAGTGATCTCAGCTGTTAGATAATCATTTACAAAATATGGGGCAAGAGCGAGAGCACACGGGCGAGACAGCCTGACCACGCCATCTCAGCTAATCTGCTCTCTCCTTACAGCACTCGCACAAGGAAAGGCTTCCCTCATCTTCTTAGGCTCCATGCCCTCTCTCTCCTCAGTGCTGGCATGCTAGTTCCCATTCCCTTGAAGCCTCCATCATTCCGGAACTCTTCCCCATCAAACATGGTCCTTCCTTTGGGCCATGTAGGCCGGCAGGTAAATTGAAGATATAATTTAAGCTACAGTGATCATGGGTGCCACTAATCAAAACACATGCTCCTAAATGACTTGTTCACCCAAGTGATTCAAATGCAGAAGTTGGAGGTAAGCTGGAAGGCATGAGGGTTCTATAGTTCAAGTTGATGACGAAAAAGCACAGGACTCACTCCGTTTAACTAGAAAAGGCTGTTTTAAGAAGCCACAGCTGTCGGTCTTGGGGCTTCAGTATTGACAAACTTTACTTCCTGCCCGGCCACAAAATGGCATAATATACACTGGCTACACCGCCTCCAGCTACTCCTTTCTGACAAAAGCTATCTAAGACTTTGCTATTCAGCTTCTCTTGTCAGAGAATCTGCCTCTGAGCTAGAAATACTCAGTGTGGATACTCCAGCATCAGAACTCAGTGAGATCTTCTGGTTAGGGCTGTTAGAGGTGAGACAGAGGCAGAGGGGTCGTGGGAGTGGGGCTAGTCCTTCGAGCTGCCCCAGATCTTGGTTGCCTTCCAGCTCTAATCCACAGACACCGAGTAAACCCCTAGAAGTCATCTGGCAGAATAAACTGTTCTCTCTGATCCTCATAAACAAAAGACCCAGCAATCACAGTGGGGAGGAGCAGATGAGGCTGGAACACCAGAATTCCAGGCTTAGGACTTCATACCCAGACTTTCCAGTACAGTAGCCACATGTGGCCCTGAGCACCTGATACATGGCTAGTGTGACCAATAAACTAGATTTTTAATCTAAATTTAAAAATTGCTACTTGATTCAGTCATTGAAAAAAGTTAATTATATTTCAAACGAGTTGGGTATGTTTCAAATAGTTTTTCAATTATAAATTTTATGAAATTTGAATAGAGACCAAGTATTTCCAATGGAAAATTAGCATGTGAATTGAGAGGTGCACTGAGTGTATTTAAAAAAGAATGCTTCATGACCTAGAAGGGTGAGATGAGGGGAGGTGAGGGAGGTGAGGGAGGGAAGGCATACACACATATATATATGTGTATATATATATACATAATTATGACCGATTGCATTGCTGTATGGCAGAAACACAAACTTGTAAGGCAGTTTTCCACCAATTAAAAAATAAAAATTTTTTTAAAAATAAGATATCTCACCAATGCTTTTTTAATATTGATTATATGTTGAAATTATATTGTTGTGTATATATTGGGTTATATAAAATATATTATTAAAAATTAATTTTACACAGTTCTTTTTATGTTTCTTAATATGACTACTTGAAAATGTTAAACTATATATGTGGCTCACATCCTATTTATATTGGAAAGTGCTCACTCAAACTTTATCTAGAAAAAAATAAGAAGCAAACTGCTGGCTTTTGGGCAAGACTGTCATACAACCAAAGGGATAATTTTTTTGACTAATGTAAACATTTTAATATTTTTATTGGCATATAACTGCTTTACAATGTTGTGCTAGTTTCCACTGTACAACAACATGAATCAGCCATAAGTATACAAATATCCAGTCCCTCTTGAGCCTCCTTCCCACTCTTCCATCCCACTCCTCCAGGTCATCACAGAGCACTGAGCTGAGCTTCCTGTGCTACAGAGCAGCTTCCCACTAGCTATTTTACACATGGTAGCATATATATCCAACATGATTTTACACGTCATAGCATATAGATCCAACCAGTCCATCCTAAAGGCAATGAGTCCTGAATATTGATTGGAAGGACTAATGTTGAAGATGAAACTCCAATACTTTGGCCACCTGATGCAAAGAACTGACTCACTGAAAAAGACCCTGATGCTGGGAAAGATTGAGGGCGGGAGGAGAAGGGGACGACAGAGGATGAGATGGTTGGATGGCATCACGGATGCAATGGACGTGAGTTTGAGTAGGCTCCGGGAGTTGGTGATGGACAGGGAAGACTTGCGTGCTGCAGTCCATGGGGTCGCTAAGAGTCGGACACGACTGAGTGACTGAACTGACTGAGCATATACATGTCAATGCTACTCTCTCAGTTTGTCTCTCTCTCCCCTTCCCCCATGTCCACGTCCATTCTCTATATCTGCATCTCTATCCCTGCCCTGCAAACAAGTTCATATGCACCATTTTTTTAGATTCAAAGGAATAATTTTTTAAAAAAGATGAACCTGGTAGTCCTGTGGAAAAGGCAACAAGGAAGATTTGCAGGGAAACTAGCAAGGGATAATGATGGCCAAAACTAGGTTGATGGCAGAGGAGGAGGAGATGCTGTATGAAAGAGGAATGAAGAATGAAAAATCAACAGGACTGTCTGGCATGGGGATCCAAGAGGAGAAATGCAGGAAAGGACTACTTACAGTCCTTAAAGAAATCTAATTTTTTCTTAACCTCTTCTAAATCTGGGGCCTACAACCAAAAAATATAAAGTCATTCAGATATGCAGAGAGACCAATTTGAGATGCACACAATTAAGTCCAGCAATCGTCTTCCCTTAAGGAGGATGGCCCTGCTCTGACAGTCTGTCCCAGAAGGGGAAGATATGATTCAGTTATGCCTAATAATAATAGAGAATATTCATTAAATACTCAAGTGCCAAGTACTATTTTAAGGACTTTCAATAAACTCCCTATTTCTGTCTACAATGCTACGAGATAGGTAACAAGGGAAAATTTAACATTACTTAAATTTGGGAATTAGAATATAGCCATTAACTTTTCATTCTCCCAGGCAACAGAGGGTGATACAATGGAAGGACAGAAAGTAGGAGAGCTTATCACTCAGGAACACTTTCCATCCCTACCCTGAAATAGATCCAGGTATTCTAATCAAGATTTTACAGGCATGGTGCAGTGCTGAATAACCCAGGAATGCAAAGTTGGAACAGACTGGCACCATTAAGTGCCAGACTCTGTGCTAAGGCCTTCTCAAATAGCATCTGAGATCATCCTCACAACAAATCTATGAGCCTGGCATTGCTTATTTTAGAGAAGATGAGATAGAGAGTCAGTGAGTCCGAGCAACTAGCCCAAGGTCGGACAAAGATGACTTATTTTAAAATGCACACATGAGTATGGGAGGTTCCAAAGTAGGGACAACGTGGCCAGTGTTTAAGGACATAAAGCCTCCACCTGGAACTATTTAGAAGACAGGCTAATTCCCTGGTCCGAGAATGAAAAAAAATAATCAGTATCCACTGTCCTTTGCTACCAGAAGGGCTCTGGAGGGCAGAGGGATCAAGATCATTTAAAATCACTGGTAATGACAAATCCAAGGTTCTATGTGATAGTTTCTTCTAGATTATGGTCCTATAATTCAGGATTGGGACCCAGATGCAAAGGAGGTCATTCAAAAACATCCTTTGTGGAAGGAAAGGGCCAGCATGAGAGCAAAACTATTTTGTCACAGGTAATCCACATGGAGATATCACTGACAGGGCGGGGTTGGGGAGCAGTATCTGCCCAGCCCATTCTCGCTCTCTCTTCCCTCCTCTCTGGAAATTGCCCCCTCCCACACCAGGGGTATACCCCTGAAGCCATGTTTATACCCATGAAATGAAAAGTCCCAGCCCAGCTGCCATCTCCCTGGTTATAGGTGACTTGGTCAAGCAGATTCTTGCTCCTAGGAATCAAGCACTCTCAAGATGAAGTCCCACAGAGGGCTTCAGCTGGGAACTGGAGGAAACATGGGGAGTTAAAGGTACTGTCTTGGGCAAGTGTGTCTGCCCAAGTGAAGAGAACAGCAAAGGAAGCCAGGCTGCAGAGAGAGAAGAATGAAGCTGATATACAAGGAAAAGTTATAATGAGGTACCGTTCGAGAGAGGGTATTGAGAGTTACCTCTGACCCCAGTGACCTGCCTGACCATTTTAACCCCTCCTGAGGCTCCGCCCTGCTATTTCTTGCCTTTGGCTTCTGCGACAGCCTTACATTTCCCCAAAGTTCTGGCAGGTTCCACTGTTTGTTTGTTTAAGCTATTTTGGGCAGGTTTCTGACTCTGTCAGCCTAAAAGTAAGACATTAAGACTTTATGTTCGAGAGGTTTCCTAAAAGAAATGATGGAGTTGTTTCACAAACACTCAATCTGGAAACCATCTATTCTTATCTGGAACTCAAAGGGCTTATGAACTCTAAGGATATAAATTACTTAGGACAAAGAAATCACCTAAATATCATTGAAGCAAGGGGATGACTATGTAAATTATGGTATATCAATCTGAGGGAAGTTTCTACTACCAAAAAAAGCAATTGGTAGGAAGACCTATGCTTCAATCTAGAAAAAACACCAATATACAATATCAAACAAAAATATAGAACTACATCTGCCATAATTAAAAATACTGTATCTAAAAATTACATACTGAAGAGGCCTAATAATAACAAAAACAACAATGATAATACCACGACTGGATTTATCAGTGATGGGTTTACAGGTGATTCCCCTTCCTTCGTCTGCCAATATTACTTAATTTAGTAAACACAATTAATACTAATTAATTCAATTAGTATAATTTAAACATTTAACAGAAAGTACTCTACCTCAGGACTATCTGAAGAACATCAAGGCTGAGCTAACTGATGACCCATCCCTCATCCTGGGAGTCGACTGCCCTGGAAGTTATCTAGTCCAAACCGACTCCACTGACTATGGCTGAGGATCTAATGTGAAAAAACGAAGAAATGTCAAGAAGTCAGAGTTCATGTGCTTTGAAATGCCTACCTTAGAAGGTAGATGTGAATATTAAATAAGTTAAGACATGCCAAGTGCCTAGTACAGTGCCTGGCATATAGTAAGTGCTCAACCACGGTTAATTAATGTACAGTCAATTCCTACTGTTTGCAGAATCCTTATCTGTGAACTTGCCTACTCACTAAAATTGATTTGTAACCCCCAAATCAACACTTTAAGGTGCTTTCATGGGCATGCATACAGCAGTGGAAACCATGAACCACCTGAGGCATATGCTCCCATCTGAGGTCAAACTAGGTTAACACTGGCTTCTTGTTTCAGCTCTTTATACAACTGTCCTTTCCATGGTATATTTACTGCCACCTCTTTCTGCATTTTTATGGGTTTCTTTTGTTGGTGGTGGTGATTTTCCCATTTAAAACGTGTAGCAGTACTAGCTTGTATTCCTAGGAATAAGAAGGCTGTGATGTACCTTATAGAGAAAATGCAAATACCAGACAAACTTCATTCAGGCAAGAGATACAGCTGCCTATATAGTATAGGCTGTTGGCCTGGAGTTCAATTTTAATAAATCAACAGTATGTATAGGATAAAGGTGCCTTTAAACAAAGACACACAAAACAGGCTATGGTTTTATTGGCTGATGAAAATGTTGGCACCAGAAGTTTGCCAGAACCTATTTCCCATTTGAGCAATGGTTCAACCAGTCTGTGAGATGCAACTGGAATGGTGCAATGCCTGAGGTGAGTCAACAAAACCAACACAGATAATGAGAATCAACTGAAAATGTAGATGAATATGAGCACATTTCTCACTAACATTAGTAATAAGAATCTCAGCCTGCTGACTAGAAAGTTACTTGTCTCATCTAAAAATAGCTTGCTAAATGCACAGAGTGCCAGAGGCATTTTGGGATGAGTTCAGAAAAGATCCCTGTAGAGTATACTGCTCTAGACTACAAAGGCGTGGGTCCTCAAAGAGATCCTAGTGGAACTGTGGCATCGAATACAAAAATCAGATAATCAACCAGCTCACTTTGTTACATACATATATGTATTTTATGGGTATATTGCATAGAAAAAAGTCTAGAAGGACATTCAACAAAATGTTAATAATATTATCTCTGAGAGCTGTTTTTTTCCCCTGAAAAAATACTGAAAGACATATGGAAGAAAACAATAGATATAAAAGTTCAAGAAACCAAAATATACTGTCTCAAGTCTCACTGCCATTGAACGGCTACTGAACACTTGTTAAGTAGCTAGTTCAAATGGAACTAGCTACTAGTAAAATACACACTGATTTCAAAGACTTAGTATAAAAAGAATATAAAACATCTCAATAACTTTTACCATTAATATTTTTATAATGATTACATGTTAAAATGATATATTTTAGATATATCAGGTTTAGTAAAATAACTATTAAGATTAATTTCACCTAATTTTTTTTACTTTTAAAATGTGGCTACTAGATAATTTTAAGTTACATATGTGTTCTATGTCATATTTACATTGGACACTGGGTTTCTAGTGAAACACTGGACTCTAGTAGTCTCTCATTTTTAGGGTAACAGGTCAAAATTATAACAAAACAAAAGGATGGTATCTGTGGCACAGACTGAGAGTTGCCTCTGCTGCTGCTGCTAAGTCGCTTCAGTCATGTCCGACTCTGTGTGACCCCATAGACACTCTCCAACTAAAGAATCACACTTGCTACAAGGGATGATCAGAAAACTAAATTCTGGTCTGTGAGATGCAACTGGAAGTTTGTGTATGTGTGACTTTTAGGAAGTCTCCTTAAATTGGAGGTGGCTTGCAAGTCTTTTTCTCTCCACAACATCTTACTGCCTCAAATGTGGATTCAATGGCTGATACTCTAGCAGTCATCTTGGTCAGTGAGTTTGAAGGTCACAACTTAAACATGACATGGTGGTGAGTTAGAAAGATTCTGACCTATCTCCAAATTTCTCCTACTTAAGGGAGAAATAATTTTCTATGGTGTTAAGCTAGTGTTATTTTGGAATTTTCCATTATGTGCTCTGATTAGAAACTGACCTTTGAGTTATTCTGGACAGATGCTATCAGCAAAGACAGCTTCCTCTGCAGCTCCTGCAAGTCCTTTGAAGTACTCGGGGGCTCCTCTTTCGCCATCCTGAAACCCACTTCAGTCTCTTTAAGGATTAATTCTACCAGGAAGCTCTTCAATGCAGGGCACAGTCAAATCTCTCATGTCACCTTGTCTCTTGTTGTCACTGGAGGAAATGAAAAGTATCTTAAACCATTAGTGGTCTTCACTCAATTGACCCAACGAGGGCTTCTACTGTCCTCACACACTGATGATGGGCATAAAGATGAAGGGTAACTGGGCAATATCCATCAAAATATCAAATTGTACAAACCTTGACCCAAAAATTTATTTTCCAGGAACCTGAAGGAAGCAATCAGTCATATCAAAACATGCCAAAAGGATGTGCGATTTTATCTGTTTACAATACATACTTAATGGTAAAACAACAGGAAGAAGTTGTCTACTGATAAGAACTAGGTTGCTGCTGTTGCTGCTGCTAAATCACTTCAGTCGTGTCCGACTCTGTGCAACCCCATACATAGTAGTCCACCAGGCTCCCCCGTCCCTGGGATTCTCCAGGCAAGAACACTGGAGTGGGTTGCCATTTCTTTCTCCAATGCATGAAAGTGAAAAGTGAAAGTGAAGTCGCTCAGTCATGTCCGACCCTTAGCGACCCCATGGACTGCAGCCTACCAGGCTCCTCCATCCATGGGAGTTTCCAGGCTAAATAATGATAAATTCATACAATGGAGTACTGTATAGCCATTAAGATGATGTTGATATTTATTTAATGAAAATATATCTATGATGTGAAAAAATTATAAAATACCGATTGTTACATATTTTATGTATATATCCATAATATAAAATACATATATCCACAGTAAAATAAAAGATCTAGATGCACATATAACAAAATGTTAATGGTATTATCTCTGAGAGCTTAGGTTTTTTAGCCTGATAAAATGCTGAAAAGAATACGGAAGAAAGTAAGGCTGAAGACACTATTTCCAGTCCCACTGCCTTTTTTTTTTGCCAGAAAGCCTTCTCAAACATATGACAGTGGCCAATTTCTTTATTTACTACCCACACTAAATAGGTTGGCTCCCAATTACATTGTGCCATAAATTACTCTCTATTTACTTGTAAGTCTCATTTCCATAACAAGAGAGGGACAAACTTTGCCACAATTATACTCTGTGACTCAATGGCCTGGAATTTCAAGGACTGTCCCAATAATAAAAGCTGTTTGTTAAATTATATATCTATCTTTTAAACCCTTTTTAATTTTTATATAAACAAATACATTGTTATTTTATATTTTCCAGAACAACACTGTAAGGCTGGGCTGGACACAGAGACATCTTTTCCATTATTCCTTACAACTTATCTCCTGACCTATAGCACAAATGCTAAAAGATTCTATCACAGTGGACAAAATTAACTGAGAGATGTTCATATTTATTTACCATACTCAACATCCCACGTGGTAATTATGTGAGATGGGAAGTGATGATGGTGGTTTAATCGCTAAGTCATGTGGCATGTGGAATCTTGGGACCCCATGGACTTGGGCTCCCTGCCAGGCTTTTCTGTCCATGGGATTTCCCAGGCAAGAATAGTGGAGTTCTTCTCCAGGGGATCTTCCTAACCTAGGGAGGGAACCCGCATCTCCCACATTGTAGGCAGATTCTTCGCCACTGAGCCACCAGGGATGACGCATCTTCTAATATCTATCGGGTCTATTGTTGTTATTTAGTCGCTAAGTCATGTCCGATTCTTTGCGACCCCATGGACTGCAGCCCACCAGGCTCCTCTGTCCATGGGATTCTCCAGGCAAGAAGACTGGAGTGGGTTGCCATTTCCTTCTCCATTAGGGTCTAGTAGCAAATTAAAGCACATTTTTAATCACCCAGCTAGAGACTGTCTGCTACAATCCCTTTTGTGAAACAGGAATCCTCTGGACTGGACAGGACTAGATCCTTCATCCCTATATTCTGTCTCTGAAGCTGCAGCTGGCACAGATTAGAATTGGCCATGTTCCCAGCACTCAACTCCCCTAATCTCAAATCTGCAACGGGCAGGAACAAGCCCAGCTCCCGTCACTGGTTCCCAGGGCCTTGGAAACCCAGGGGCCATCCGGACCGGTTTGGGAAGTTCAATGTGGATAGCGTGGGTAGAAAGCCATCGGCCACAGCTGGCCACCAATCCCCAGCCCCCCTAGTCACTCACTCCTCGGAGGGGCCTCCTTAAGCAAAGACAGGTCTCAGGAGGAGGGAAGGGGGCAACCCATTAATCCGACGCAGCGCACAGTTCCCGCCTCTGCCTTCTCCGGGCCTTCCGGGCTGAGCCAGGAAAACACAAGCCAACCCGCCCTTTCCCTTCCACGGCCCACCCGCTAAAAGCCCCCCTCTCTTCCTCGCCCGCCCCTCCCGGGACAAACGGAAACCCTGAACGTTCCAGCCGGGATGGAGAGAAGTGGCACCGAGTACCCCGTCATTAATTTGGGGAGGAAAATCCACCTTTGGTACACCCTGCAGTGACGGGGCAGGGGGACCCCGTAGGGATGAGGGCATCCGTTTTGATGATTCCTAAAGAGGAGGTGTGGAGACTTCCCAACCGGGTTTCCCAAGAAAGGGAAGGGCCTTCAGGGTGGGATAGGGGTGGCAACCCTTTACCGAAAGCAGTAGCAGGTGTAGGAGCGTGTGTGTTGTGTGTGTCTTAGGGCCTGGGGAGGGATGAGACCTCCCTTAGTAGTAGGGGTGTGTGTGTGTGTCTAGCAGCGGCCGGGAAGGATAGGACTCCGTGTGTGTGTGTATGTCACCGACTCCCCTTTCAACCCACCGCCCCCGCGCTCCTCCATTTGTCCAGCCCGGCCCAGGGGTCTAGCCAGCCAGGGCCCTCGGTCCCCCACGCCCAAGTTCTCACCTGGTCC
>NW_011494644.1:3736113-3779931 GCF_000754665.1 Bison bison bison | reverse complement strand
CGTGGCCCCGCCCCGCTCTTCCCCTTCCTTTCCCCGCCCCTCCCCTTCTCTCGGCTGCAGCTCCCTGACGCTCTCCCAGGGCTGCCTCCTTCAGTATTTTGGAGCTTCCGGGAGAAACCGGAGCGAGGAGCACGTGAGGAAACTAAGGCTCAGAGAGAGTTGACGTTCCTACACTCTTGGCTTGTAGTGAGGGTCATCTCTGAGACAGGTGAACTGGCAGGTATGAATGGGGTTTCACAGGGTCTTAGGGCTTCTGCCTAAATACCCTGAGCTACCTCTTCTGGAAGCATCTCTGGAGCTCAGGACAGACAAGTGATGAGACGGTTCCTTGACTGGAAGGTTTTCACCATTACTTCTCAAATGCAAACATCATGAGCCAATGAGATCCTTAAAAACTGTTAGATTAGTGTCTCCATTTTATACATGAAAACGTCTAATCCAGAGCCAGAACGCATGTTCCCTGACCTGAAATCCAGCCCTATAGCAGTGTTTTTCAAGGGACAGCGCTGTTGACATTTTGGGCAGAAAAGTTCTGTGTTGAGGGGACCGTCCTATGCATTGTAGGATGTTTAGCAGCATACCTGACTTCCAGCCATTAGTGCTTTCCTTCCCTGCAAACAACCAAAAATGTCACCAAACATCAGCAAATGTTCCCTGCACAGTTGTCTAGGTTGAGAACTGCCATAGAACATACTGGTGAAGACAGTGAACCAGGGCGCAACAATGCTAGACTCTGGTCCCAAGTCAGACTCTTACTATGTGACCATGGAAGAGTTACCTCTCTGAGACCACTTCATCTATAAAATGGAGAGAAGGATAGACTTGAGAAATTGGTCCGCTACTGCACAGTTCTCGGGTTCCGTCCATCCGGGGACATGTATTGATCTACTTTCATCTGTGACTTGGGTCAATAGCCACCTGGAAAATAGCTCTTTAAGAAAGAGAAAAGCAATCACAGGGTTGTAGTGAGGACTGGTGAAATAATGGCTGTAAAGAACTTAGCACTTATCAGGAACATGGGAGGAGCCCAGAAATATTTAATGTATCATGCTTTTTTTTTAATCTATATTTTTTCAAGGT
Organism: Bison bison bison; assembly: GCF_000754665.1. Taxonomy (NCBI): domain Eukaryota; kingdom Metazoa; phylum Chordata; class Mammalia; order Artiodactyla; family Bovidae; genus Bison; species Bison bison. The sequence goes on along the minus strand of NW_011494644.1, from coordinate 3,778,851 downwards.
TATTTGGTTTCTTTTTTTTTCTTTTTTTTAATTGCAGTATAGTTAACCTATAACATATGACATATAAGTATTAGTTTCAGGTGTATGACAATGATTTGATATTTGTTTATATTGCAAAATAATCATCACAATAAGCATAGTTAACATCTGTCACCATATACAGTGACAGAATTTTTTTCTTGTGATGAGAACTTTAAAGATTTACTCTATTCGCAACTTCAAATAGGTGATACAGTTTTTACTTCTTTCACTGATTCTGCCCATCCATCAAGGATGTATTAGTTCTACCAACTAATATTTCTAGAAATAATCAGGCTAGTGGATCGAGAAATAAGCTTAGGGTATATAATAATAATAAGCTAAAGGATCCTGCTCTAACTCCTAACTCTGCAAGAGCCAAGAAAGGGAGATGCTAATGGTGAAGATAGGAGGACAAACAGATGTGTCCCTAAATTTTTACGTTTCAGGCAGTTCTGTCTGGTTTCATGCCTTTTGTTCAGCTGAGGTGTGATGGTTGTCCCACCCAGGAAAGGGTTGGTTATTTATTTATTATTATTTTTTTTGGAGGGTTTTTTCCTTTAGAACATAACTGAACCCCTCCTTCCCTGGTGGGTGTTGCTTTGGAAAGCTGTCAGGCTTCTGTTGGAAATTTTGTTCAAGGATACCATCTAGGGGTGACTCTGTGAATCTTCTAATTCCTTCCACTCCCATTTTTGCCCATACAGACAGGTTTTGCTTTTCCTTGTGTGTTGGCTGACTCCTGTACAACACTATATATTCCCTGATGGTGGGAATCTTAGCATCTATTTGCAACACAAAGACTTGGCTCTTGCTGTGTTATGGGTCAATAAAATAAAGCCATGTGCAGCTTCTTCTACACCTTTCCACAGTTACTTATCCTGGCTAAGCAACTATTTTCAGCCTCAGTAAAGATCTGCCAGAAGCACTGGACCCTGAATTAGAAATATGTGAAAAATTCCGGCAATAGATTGAGACTCTAAACTGTTAACAAAGATGAAGATAACCTAGAACTGAGCTGACCTCTTCTCCCATATTGCCGATTTAGCGAATAAAAATACAGGACACCCAGTTCAGTTTGAATTTCAAGTGAGCAACAGATAACTTTTTCATATGAGTATGTATAGGCATCCTGTATTTTATCTGGCAACCCTATATGCTTGAAGTTAAGGGATTTGAGGCCTGCATCCTCACTTGGAAATTATTGAACAGCAGATTAAGTCAGCAAACAATTCTGGTGCTAGTGAGGTGGTCTGGGTTAGAGGAGAGGTGATGGAATTTTCATTGTCTTTGGCAGATATTTTATTTATTTTCTATCTTTCTGAAGACTACATGTAGGCTTTTGGTTAAAACCATGGAGCAGATACCATAATCAAGTTCCAACTTTGCCATTGACCTAGCTGAGTGGCTATGGGCAAATTACTTAACCTCCCTGTTTCTCCGTTTCCTCAGTTATAAAACTTGGGATAATTGTATTTATCTTCTCAAATTGTTGGGGTCTGCCCTGGTGGCTCAGAGGTTAAAGCATCTGCCTGCAATGCGGGAGACCTAGGTTTGATCCCTGGGTCTGGAAGATCCCCTGGAGAAGGAAATGGCAAGCCACTCCAGTATTCTTGCCTGGAGAATCCCATGGATGGAGGGGCCTGGAGGGCTATAGTTCATGGGGTCGCAAAGAGTTGGACACGACTGAGCGACTTCACTTCCGCTTTCACTTTTCTCAAATTGTTGAGAAGATTTGGAAACATGATACTCATTAAGTGCTTACCACAGTGCCCCCAGCTGATATATATCAAGAAATGAAAGCTATGATTATTACTTTGATGTTTTTGTATACACATAAAGCTTTAAAGCACACAAAATTTCAGAAGGAGGCATGTTCTCTACTTACCCAGAAGGTCATGGGGTTCATGGGTGCCCTACCAGGTCCTTTCTAAAGTACTTTATTTTGTTAGATTACAGCTGCTGGGTTTTTTTTGTGAGACATGGGGTTTCATATCCTATTATAGGAGACCTAGTAGTAACCCCATTTCTGTCTAAAGTCTCAAACCCTGTCACTGGCTCCTTTATTCTAAACACTATTTGAAACTTTTATGTATACTTTATGGTAGAGAACGCAAGTGTAAGGAATAAGGAGCCTAAGGGTTATTTTCTAAGTATGGAAAGCCAAACTTTGAGGAAGAAGTAAGAAGAAGGAGAAGTAGAAGTACTTGGTACTATATAATGCTCATCGTAAGATCTAGAAATGTTTGTGTTCTGGGCAGGTGCTTTCTGGAAAGAACACTGAACTCTGGAGTCATAAGGACAGGGTTCAAATTGTGTCAGCAGTACTTGTGAGTCCTGGCAACTTGGATAAGTTATATATCTTTCTCAGTGTTTGTTTCATCAATCATAAAATGGTAACATCATGGAGTTTGGGGGGGAATTGAATGAAAAAACATATATAGAAGCATGTCTCCCAAAAGAGCTCAGTAAATCGAATTTGATTTTAAAAGAATTTTGAAAGTGACCACTTAACGTGGTTTGAATGTCTGTGGGCTGTGCTTAGTTGTTCAGTTGTATCTGACTCTTTTCAACCAGGGACTGTAGCCCACCAGGCTCCTCTGTCCGTGGGGATTCTCCAGGCAAGAATACTGAAGTGGGTTTCCATGCCCTCCTCCAGGGGATCTTCCCAATCCAGGGATTAAATGGCATAGCAGTTAATCATATCTTTCGTGTGTGAGCATATATGTGTTTCTGTGTTTATCATGAGAATGATGTTTAGCCACATTTACAGACTGCCTACTGTGTTGAGTGACCAAACTGTCCCAGTCTTCCCAGGACTAAGGGAGTTCCCAGGAAACTGGGACAAGTTGGTCATCCTTCTACTATGTGCAAATTGCTTTACAGGCTAATGCTAATTAAACTCTCAAACCCACCTATGAGGTAGGTTGTCACATTTTTGGCATTTTACATTATAAAGGACACTTGGAAAGATCAAGCAGTTTATTCAAGACACATAGCTAATTAATGGGAAGGGCAGAATCTGAACCCAGACCTGTATGACTCTAGGACCCAAGAATTTAACCTCCACTCTGTGTGCATTGGGCTTCGAGTGTGGCTCAGCTGGTAAAGAATGCCCCTGCAATGTGGGAGACCTGGGTTTGATCCCTGGGTTGGGAAGATCCCCTGGAGAAGGGAACAGCTACCCACTCCAGTATTCTGGCCTGGAGAATTCCAGGGACTGTGTAGTCCATGGGGTTGCAAAGAGCCAGGCACAACTGAGCAACTTTCAGTTTTCTGTGTGCTTTTAGACTCCTCCAAAGGCACAGCCTCTTAATTGCCTCTCACCACCTGGATCATTGCTTAACACCTCCCATCTTCCTTTCTGTCACCAAAACTTCCTGCTGCCCAGATGGCCTCCAGCAAAGGGAGAGACCTGGACACAGAGCTGAGTCAAGCCCAGTCTTGTATCTGGGCACAGCAGAGGCCCCTCCTTCCCTAGCAACAGACGCTGAAGCCTTGTGACTGGCTCCAGGACCTGGATACAAGCTCCTCCAGTGTTAAAATAACCTGAGAGGAGGAGAAAAGAAGAATTCAGGCCCCAGAGAGATAGTCTGGTGAGTTGCTTCCTCCCTCTTCTCTGTTTATTGTGTAACTCTGCTTCAGATTTTCCTCTACTGTGAACTCAGTGTGTTCCTGAAAAAGTTCCAAGAGAAGGGCCACTCAGCGGAAGGGAAGTGTGGCCTTTGCAGGAAGCCACAGTACAGAGCCATCAGAAACCCAAGGCTGCTGTTTCATTCTCCAGCTTTCCTTTCTCTCCTCTTCTACCAAGAAACTGCTCAGTGGGCTGAAGTCTATGACCTCAGAGAGGCAGCCCTGTGAACAGAGCTTTCAGAACATCTGTAAAGTTCCATCATCTGTGACATCCCCATTATGCTATGAGGAAGTGTGAATCTCAGAGCCACTGATAGAAGAGGAAGAAACTGAGAGAGCTCGTTGTTCCTTTTTTAAATAGGTCCAATTACAATGGACAACATGAATGACACGGATTGCTCATCTCAGAAGGTAGGCGTGAATTTTAAAATGTGTTTCTTTTTTCGTTCAGTTCAGTTCAGTCGCTCAGTTGTATCCGACTCTGCAACTCCATGGACTGCAGCACAGCAGGCTTCCCTGTCCATCACCAACTCCTGGAGTTGACTCATACTCGTGTCTATCACGTCGGTGATGCCATCTAACCACTTCATCCTCTGTTGTCCCCTTCTTCTCCCACCTTCAATCTTTCCTAGCATCAGGGTCTTTTCAAATGAGTCAGTTTTTTGCATCAAGTGGCCAAAGTATTGGAGTTTCAGCCTCAACATCAGTCCTTCCAATGAATATTCAGGACTGATTTCCTTGAGGATGGACTGGTTGGATCTCCTTGCAATCCAGGGGACTCTCAAGAGTCTTCTGCCACACCACAGTTCAAAAGCATCAATTCTTCAGCACTCAGCTTTCTTTATGCCTGTAGTATTTTCAGCACGTAGGGAATTTGAAAGTTGGTAGAAAGGAGGCATTTCAATCACAAACCAATAGCCATGTTAGATCTCCTTGACCAAGCATGTGCATGCCTGCATGCTCCATCCCTTCAGTCATGTCTGACTCTTTTCAGCCCTATGGACTATCCCCACCAGGCTCCTCTGTCCGTGGGATTCTCTAAGTGAATATACTGGAATGGGTTGCCTTGCCCTCCTCTGGGGATATTCCCAACCCAGGGATGGACTCATGTCTCCTGCATCTCCTGCATTGCAGGCAGATTCTTTACCCACTGAGCTGCCTGGGAAGCCCCTGACCAAGCATGTATTTTAATTTTTTGTTGTTATGTCCTTGAATTATGCTTTGTGATGCATTAGGCTTTTGGACATCTTCAGGTTTTGTTGAGAAAATTTCAGGAAGAGACACCTTTCTTTCCCTTCCTTTCCAAGGCCGTTAGACCATATATTCCATCCAACAGCTCCCAACACTGGATGTACATAAGAATATACTGGGGAGTCTCTTGAAAATATGGAGATTTGCCCTCACTCCCAAAGATTCTGATTCAGAAGGTCCGAAGTAGAGCCCTGCAATCTGTATTTTCAACTAAGATTCTAGTGATTCTGCTGTCCCAGGTCCTCAAGTCAGCATTTGGGAACTGTTTCCATGAAAGACTTGCAAACATCATGTACAGTTAGAAACAAGGCACCTGAAAGGAACAGTTCTACCCAATCTAAGTGCCAGAATCCTGGTGGAAAAGCTAAGCTCCATTAAGTTGCCATATATTGAGGTGTCCAGAGGAGCATTTTAAATCAAAATTTTGTAAAATTAAAGTTGATTTGTTGAGGGGGGAAAAAAGTGAATTTGTTGACAATTACTGAGCCTACCCCTGAAGTGAAAACACTCTGCTATTTACCAGAGAGAACACTTAAGCATTAATATTTTTAACAAACTGTTCTGGGTAGCCAGGTAGGTCTTGCAGATCTCCAGCTCTTCCACCTTGAAGGGGCCACAGAGAGTTCTTAACCAAGTATGTTTAAGAAAATTCTATGAATTGACTTCCAGATCTGCTGATCTTGTGTGTGCCCCATATACATCAGCCTGTTCCATGAACTGAGCTGTTTTCTGCTATCATGGCTTTTACACTTCTATATAGAAGTGTATCAGTCTTAATCTGTGCCTGTGAACCAGCTCAAAGTTTAATTTGTTTTTCAGAGGTTCTGCTTCTGTCCATTATGTTCTGCAAAATGCTCAGTGTTAGTTTGCTTTCTTGCAAAATGCTGTTTTGCTTCCGCTCCAGTATTCTTGTCTGGAGAATCCCATGGACAGTGGAGCCTGGTGGGCTACAGTCCATGGGGTCGAAAAGAGTTGGGCATGACTGAAAGCGACTTGGCACTAGCACTTTCTTTATTCTCCCAAGAATGGCTTTTCTCCTTCTATGATGACTCAGCTGCCTCTGTGTGTATCTCTTGGCTGACCAACTCTCAATACAGAGAGACATAAATATGTCTGACTCAAATCCAAAAAGGAATCTATGGGCTTAAGTAACTGAGAAGTCCAAGTTGGTTCCTGGGGTCCAGATGATGTCACTGAGAGTCTTTCTCATTCTGTTGCTCTGCTTTATGATGGTTTTAGCCTAAGGAAGGCTTTTATTTTTTTCACATAAAGCAAAGATGGCTGTTTAGACTACCTCTTTCCCAGTGGCTCTAGCAAAAGTGTCAGGAACAACTATGATCAGCCCACCTTGGGTGACCTGTCTATCCCTGAACCAATCATATGTCTGGAGGAGAGAGTATTCTGATTGGCCAGACCTGTATCACATGCTCTGGCCTGGACACAGGTGCTGGACACTGTACAACATGGACTGAAATTGGAGTAGAGCCAGTTATGTCCACTAGAGCTATATTCTGCCTGCTTTGCTAGTAACTTTCCAAAATGTCTGAGGGCTGAAATCAGGTTTATCCTAACCATAAACAGAAACATAAATGCCAAAACACCTCCTGAATAATGTTAATATTCTCCTCAACTGCAAAAGGTCAGGGTTTTTTGGTTCAACTACTTGTTCCCTCTCTTGTAACTTAAGATGTCCAAAATCTGTTTTTGTTTATTGTTTTTTTTATGAAGACTTTTATTTGAAACAGATTTAAAAGCTAGGCCAAGGGAAATATTACCACAGACCATAAAATGCAGGCAGCCCTAACTTATCAATCAGTATATGTTGTACATCTGAACTCCTGAAGGAAATCATGAATGATTTCATTTCCCAGAAAACACTATTGCCGAAATCTACCTTGGATGACCAGATTCCTCTCAGGTTGATGCTGATTTTTTTCATTTTGTTCACCTCTTAAGTGCAGATCTTGATACTAACTTCAGTAGTGAAAGAGCAGGCTCTTGGATGTGGTTGCTTGATTCTTATATCCTTGAAACTGAGGTCAAGAGCAGAGAGACAGACACAGTGATTTAAATCAACAAAGCAAGTTCTCTAAGCAGAACAATAAGGTCATCTTGTGAGCCTGAGCAGCCTGATTCTGTTAGTGGGTCTGATGTACCACAATTTTTGAAACCACTGAATTAGGCCATTAGATCAGTGAACCTATTATATTTTTTTAAATTCCCAGGCTCAGTATGCATTTTTTTAAGAGTTTGCAAGTTTTTATTTAATTTTAAAATCAACACATTCTCAAAACAATTGCCATTTCCCATGTGTTGGGATGCAGAATGGTGTGTATTTAAAAGCACCTCTTCATGGCTAGTATGTCTTGCCTTACCTTATAGTCCCATCACTCCATGGCAAACAGAAGAGGAAAAAGTGAAAGCGGTGACAGATTTTTTTCCTTCCTGGGCTCCAGAATCACTGTCGATGATCTCTGCAGCCATGAAATTAGAAGATGCTTGCTTCTTGGAAGGAAAGCTTTGACAAACCTAGACAGCATATTAAAAAGCAAAGACATCACTTTGCTGACATAGGTCCATATAGTCAAAGCTCTGGTCTTTCTAGTAGTCACGGACTGATGTGAGAATTGGACCGTAAAGAAGGCTGAGCACAGAAGAATTGATGCTTTCGAATTGTGGTGCTGGAGAAGACTCTTGAGAGTCCCTTGGACAGCAAGGACATCAAGCCAGTCAATCCTAAAGGAAATCAACCCTGAATAGTCATTGGAAGGACTGATGCTGAAGCTGAAGCACCAATACTTTGGCCACCTGATGCGAAGAGCAGACTCACTGGAAAAGTCCTTGATGCTGGGAAAGATTGAGGCAAAAGGAGAAGAGAATGGCAGAGGATGAGATGGTTGGATAACATCACTGATTCACATGAACTTGGGTGAACTCCAGGGAATGTTGAGGGACAGGGAGACTTGGCGTGCTATGGTCCGTGGGGTTGCAGAGTCAGATGTGACTTAGTGACTGAACAACAGCAACAATAACAAAATGTCCTACCTATCCCCTATGAACCTTAGAATATTTGAAATAATTGCAGATGTTATTATTGTTAATGTTATTATTTTATGAGCTTGAGTCATCAGTGAGGAATTGGATGGGGCATGGGGATGACTAACATCTGACTCATTTACCCCCTACATGTCTACCTTCTGCCAGTTACCCTGCATGACTTAATTTGCTGACCCAAATAAATCAAATCTATCTAATAACGTCTCATCTTACACAAGAGTTCAGTCCACATTCATTGCCTAAGGTGAAAAACCACAGAGCCAAAATTGCACTGGCAGATCTCTTTTTTTTGCTACTGCTAAGTCACTTCAGTCATGTCTGACTCTGTGTGACCCCATAGACGGCAGCCCACCAGGCTTCCCCATCCCTGGGATTCTCCAGGCAAGAACACTGGAGTGGGCTGCCATTTCCTTCTCCAGTGCATGAAAGTGAAAAGTGAAAGTGAAGTCACTCAGTCGTGTCTGACCCTCAGCGACCCCATGGACTGCAGCCTTCTAGGCTCCTCCATCTGTGGGATTTTCTAGGCAAGAGTACTGGAGTGGGGTGCCATTGCCTTCTCCAGGCAGATCTCTTTAAACTACCTTTAAAGTACTGTATAGCAGCATCTCTCAGTAAATCCAGCCCAGAGGTTTCCCTCCATCACAGCCCCAGATGAAGTTGTTGTCTTACTTCTAGGGCTTGGGTGTAGGAAAGAAACACAGGGCACCTCTCAACCCTGAAATCAGCTCTGAGGTGAAGAAGCACTGATGCTGGGAGCCAGCGTGAGGAACTCCGCCCGTGGCACTCGAAACTGCACGTGGCCATGGGAGCCACAGGTTCACCTCTGTCTGAGGCTCACTCCCAAGAACACACTCCCTGAATTGAATGGTGGACTCAATCACCCACACTCTAAATATATTCTTTCTTTTTCACAGGAAGCACAGAGTTATTTATATCACTGCATAAGCAAATTTCTGTTTGGAATTTTGCCAATGTGAAATGCAAGAGTCAATTTTTTTTTTTAAGTCAACCCCTTTAATTACAACCTAGGGTAGGGAAGTTGGGAGTGCCCTCAGATTTGGGTTCTTCCCAGGGGAAAAATACATTAATTTGCTCATAGAAGGGTAGCCATGAGGAGATGCTAGAGAAGAGACATTAACTCTTAAGAATTGAAACCAATGGATAGTGGTAAGAAGGGTGCTTTATGGGAGAACTTTGTGCCTAAATCCTTTTCTGAGGAACTTTTTACTCATTATGCACCTCAGAGGCTTGGAAATTTTTCCTAATTTCCTGAAGAGTGGCTTTGTATTTGTTTCCCACAGATCCCCAAAAGTGACTCCATATATCACATGAGCCACTCGCAGATGCGGCCAGAGTTGCCCCCTCTGCCTGCTTCTGCTAATGAAGAACCATCTGAACTCTATAAGGTACGTTCACCTGGCTGCTACTCTTCTGCTGGTAACAGTTGGGGGTCAAACAGACTTGACAGGTAGGATTAGAGGCCTCAGTCATTTCTGCCACTGGAAGAGGCTATAGCACAATGGGAAAAAGAGCTAGGTAGTGGCACAAATCTGGCCTTCTCAGTTACCTGCGGCATTATTTAAATTCTCTGAACTTCTGCATATTCAACTATAAAATGAGAACAATTATTTCTACCTAATAGCCATGTACATAACAATAAAGACAATAAATGTAAATAACCTGATCACAAATTTACTGCATGTTGAAAATAAGCTGTTATCCTTGCCATCAGAAAGCATGCTCACAGTGGTCAGAGAGGTAAAATTGGTGTCCGTTCGAAAGTATTTGCACTCAGTGTGCAGAATGTTAGGCATGTGGGATGGCATGAGTCTCAATGTGAGTGGAGTCTGGCTTAGAGGAGCCCAGGCTCCCTGCATGATGTCCCTCACATGACTCATTCTGCATTTCTCCCCTTGTAGACAGTCATGTCGCACAGCTTTTATCCCCCCTTGATGCAACGCACATCATGGACCCTGGCTGCACCCTTCAAAGAGCAGCACCACCACAGTGGACCCAGTGATTCCATTGCCAACAACTACTCCTTGACAGCTCGGGACCTGAAGCTGAAGGACCTGATGAAAGTCTACCAGCCCGTCACCATCAATGTCCCCAGGGAAAAGATCGTTCAGGGGCTGCCATCAGGTATTTCCTGCAGGGTGTCATACCCACTTAGAATGGGGCTTTGGGAGATTTCTAATCCTGGGTTCTAGTCCTGGCTCCACCTTTACTATAGATAACTTTGGGTAACCTCATGACACCTCAGTTTCCTCATCTATGAAATGGGAATGATTGTAAAGGCTAGCATTATGTTTAACATACACCAAGCTGCTTGTTGACTGCTCAGTTCAGTTCAGTTCAGTTGCTCAGTCATGTCTGACTCTTTGCAACCCCATGGACAGCAGAATACCAGGCCTCCCTGTCCATCACCAACTCCTGGAGCTTGCTCAAACTCATGTGCATTGAGTCGATGATGCCATCTAACCTCCAACCGCCTCATCCTCTGTTGTCCCCTTCTTCTCCTGCCTTCAATCTTTCCCAGTATCAGGGGCTTTTCAATTGAGTCAGTTCTTTGCATCAGGTGGCCAAAGTATTGGAGTTTCCTCTTCAGCATCAGTCCTTCCAATGAATATTCAGGACTGATCTCCTTTAGGATTGACTGGCTTGATCTCCTTGCAGTCCAAGGGACTCTCAAGAGTCTTCTCCAGAACCACAGTTCAAAAGCATCAACTCTTTAGCGCTCAGCTTTCTTTATAGTCCAACTCTCACATCCATAAATGACTACTGGGAAAGCCATAGCTTTGACTAGACAGACCTTTGTTGGCAAATTAATGTCTCTGCTTTTTAATAATGCTGTCCAGGTTGCTCATAGCTTTTCTTCCAAGGAGCCAAGTGTCTTTTAATTTCATGGCTGCAGTCACCATCTGCAGTGATTTTGGAGCCCAACAAAATAAAATCTGTCACTGTTTCCATTGTTTCCCCATCTATTTACCATGAAGTGTTGAGACTGGATGCCATGATGTTAGTCTTCTGAATGTTGGGTTTTAAGCCAACTTTTTTATTCTCCTCTTTTACTTTCATCAAGAGGCTCTTTAGTTCTTCTTCACTTTCTGCCATAAGAGTGGTGTCATCTGCATAACTGAGGTTATTGATATCTTTCCTGGCAATCTTGATTCCAGCTTGTGCTTCATCCAGTCCAACATTTTGCATGATGTACTCTGCATATAAGTTAAATAAGCAGGGTGACAATATACAACCTTGATGTACTCCTTTCCTGATTTGGAACCAGTGTGTTTTTCCATGTCCAGTTCTAACTGTTGCTTCTTGACCTACATACAGGTTTCTCAGGAGGCAGGTCAGGTGGTCTGGTATTCCCATCTCTTTAAGAATTTTCCACAGTTTGTTGTGATGCATACAGTCAAAGGCTTTGGCATAGTCAGTAAAGCAGAAGTAGATGTTTTTCTGGAACTCTCTTGCTTTTTCGATGATTAAATGGATATTGGCAATTTGATCTCTGGTTCCTCTGACTTTTCTAAATCCAGCTTGTTGATTGCTGCCTAACAAATTATTACCAAACTCAATAGTTTAAAATAAGTTCCATTTGTTATCTTACAGTTTCTGTCAAGAATCTGGGCATGGCTTAACTGGCTCAGAGTCTCTCACAAGTGTGCAATCAAGGTATCCAAGGGCACAGTCATCTAAAGGCAACCAAGGAAGGATCCTCTTCCAAGCTTACTCACCTCCCCTACTTCCTGTTGGCCATAGACATCGGTTTCTTAGTGAATGGGCCTATCCACAGGCCCATTCAACTCACAACATGACTCCTAGTTTCCCTTGGAGAAAGTAGATAGAGAACCAGTAAGATAGAAACCACCATCTTTGGGGAGCCTAATTTTGAATGTGACATCCTATGGTTTTTGCCATTTTCTCTGTGTTAGAATCGAGTTGCTAAGTCCTGCCCACACTCAAGAGGACTATACAAGGGCATGATTCCAGAAAGTGGGGATCCTTGGTGGCCATCTTGGTGGCCAAAAGTACCATAGTACTTTTTGTGTATTAATTTGTCTAGTCCCACTGGGTACACATATGTCTGCTTAAGGATATCCATTGGTAGTTTTTGTTAGAGATATGTTGGAGATAATGCAATCTGCCTGCTGTCTCAAACTCATTTTCATGTTTTTCTTTATTCTTTCTGTGCTGTGTCTGGGTGAATTCGTCAACTGTATCTTCCAACTCACTAATTTGCTCTTCAACTCTGTTCAGTCTTGAGTTTATCCAGTATAACAAATGTTTTTTTTATTTTAATAACACTGTCTTTCATTTTCAGATTCCTTAATTGGTTTTACTTATGAGTGCCACCATCCTGGCTAGTTTCTTATTCTATTCTCATGGACATAACATTTTCAGTATCACTTGGAGGATCTTAAACATTTTTTTTGGAGCAATATTAGTGTTGCTATATTATTTCCATTTTGTAAATATTTGCCTCAGTTGTTGAGTTTATTTGCTATCTTTCTTAAATTGGTTTTTCTCATGTGTTATGGGATTTTAGTTTGCAGGCTTATGTTGAGAGCTTTTCCCCTTCTTGCTACATGAATTTCCCATTTGTTGTTTAATTCACACACAATAAAATGCACAGATCTTAGTGTTCAGTTCGGTGAGTTTTGTCAATTGTTTATACCATATTTGTATATAGGCACCACCCAAATAAGATGTAGGGCATTTCCATTACTAGAGGAAGTTCTCTTGTGCTCCTTTCCCATCAGTTCCTTCCGTTCGCTAGTACCATCCTGCCCCCTTTCTGATTTCTGTCACCGTAAGTTAGTTTTGGTTGTTCACACATATAAATGTACTCAAACAGTATACCCTTTTGACATACCTTTTAAAATCTTGCCTTTCTTCCTTATGCCTTCATCTGACATCTTAGGACCCCAAATTAGTACCAGATCTTATTACTGATGGCTTAGAACTTCCATCCTAAGGTGCTGTTTTAGGGATGTTGTAGATCTGGTCCGTGAGGTTATGTTAGGCTTGGCCTAGTTTCTACCAGCCTTTCTTTGCTATCTGTGGCCACTGTGTGAACTGAGAATGCAGGTGCTTTATCTGCATCACAGTGTTGCTGGTTTTTCAGCCTGTCATCATGGGTAGGGCAGCCGTGGTTTTATACTGTGAACCTAGCTTCAGTCCCCACAATCATGGTGTGTTTTGGATTTCATTATTCCCCCAGGTATCAATCACCTAATTATTTCTGCCTGCTTTTGGTGCCAGAAGCCAAGTTTAAGATTTTTACTTCACACTGTGTTTAAGTTCACACCAAAGAGCTTCTTTTTGAACAATGCATTGTCTTTTTAATTTTAAAGAATTTTTTCTGTTATTGTTATATTTGCAGTTGTTGCTGTTCAGTTGCTAAGTCATGTTCTTCTCTTTGCGACCCTGAACTGTAGCATACCAGGCTTCCCTTCACTGTCTCCTAGAGTTTACTCAAAATCATGTCTGTCGAGTCAATGATGCCTTTCAACTATTGCATCCTCTGCTGCCCCTTCTCCTTTTGCCTTCAATCTTTCCCAGCATCAGGGTATTTTCCAGTGAGTTCTTCACATCAGGTGGCCAGAGTATTGGAGCTTAGCTTCAGCATCAGTCCTTCCAGTTTATATTCAGGGTTGATTTCCTTTAGGATTGATATTTGGAGTAGATTGAGGAAATCAAAGTATGAACTCAGACTATATCTTGATTAAGAGTCTTCAATCCTCTGATTCTTTCAAAATATAAATTTCTTATTAGTATGTATTCAACATGTCTAAAATGACATGTTAATTTCTTAGACTAGACTCTTAAGCAAGTATCCAGTTAAGGTTTAGTAGTGGAGTGAGATATATATATATATATATATATGTATACTTTATATATATACATATACATTTTATATGTATATACATTTTATTTTCTAAATATTTATTTATTCATTTTTGGCTGTGTCAGGTCTTAGCTGTGGCATCAGGGATCTTTTATCGTTGTGCACAGGCTCTTTGTTGCTGGGTGTGGGCTTCTCTCTAGTTGTGGCATGTAGGCCCTAGAGTGTGCAGGATCAGTAGTTACAGCACATGGGCTTAGTTGTCCCACAGCATGTGGGATCTTAGTTCCCCAAGCAAGGATCGAACCTGAATTCCTTACATTGGAAGTCAGATTCTTAACCACTAGGCCACCAGGGAAGTCCTGGTAGTAGAGTTTTATATTGTATTTATTAAATTTATTTATCACAAATGATATTTATTGCAATGCCTTTATTTGTTGCAGATTACATCATTTTTTCTTTTTGCAATAAATATATTTATTGAAAATGATACTGGTTTTTCTATTTGTATACTCATATAATATTTCCTTTAAAATAAATAGCTTAAGTTTAAAAGTCTGAATCTATTTAAAGAAAAATATTTAGCAATAATACACCTAATGTTTAGAAAATAGAGCACATAGGATTAGGGGGTGAATTGAGGATTTATTGATATTTGTCCAGTGTATGAGAGAACAGAAGGTATGCTCATGCCCATTTCACAGTTGAGGAAGCTGAGGCTTGGAGTGATGGTCGCTTTTTCAGGGTCACACAGGTAATTAGTGGTCCAAGGTCTGCATCACCTGCTTCATCCCACCACACCAAGTCCACCCCTCTTAGTGTTCTCCTGGACTGCCCTAAGGCTTGCATCCCCGTGGGCAGAACGTGGCCCAAGGTCACTGCGCATCACTGATACCTTTCTTCTCCACTGTTCTAGCAAATAAAAGCTCATCAGAGCCTAACAAGAAGAAAATGAAGTTCTCCCCCAAAGACAAAGAGGATCTCACTGGGTAAGGTGTTTCTATGGGCACAAGGGATTGCAGGACACTAGAATGAACTGAAGAAGGTTATGGTCTCATGAAAGCCACACTCTGCTTCTTGACTTTAAAGCATTTCTGGATACCTAGATACTTATGTTTTTTCCCACCAATACTCTTAATCCAATTTATTAAGGCTCTAAATAAAAATAAATTAGCTAACTAAGCAAAACCAGTGCTTACAAACTTATGAAGTATGAAGTGTTCATGGAACCAGGCACTAAGCTGTGTCTACTTTTCAGGATGAAGTCAGCCTCAACCTCCTTACCTATGAAGAAGGAGGTTGTGACATCTTTGACTTTCCCAGGAAGCAGACCAATGAGTCCAGAAGAACAGATTGATGTGATGTTACAGCAGGAGAGGGAAATAGAAAGTAAAGAAACCAAACCATCTGAATCAGACTTGGAGGTACATTCTTATTTCCTCCTTTCTCTCAATTTGCTAGGCATTACTCTTGACATCTCAGTGATTCTAAACTGGAGAAAAGCAGTAGTCACCTGAGGAATGTTTTAAAAATACTGAAGTCCAAAGATAGGCAGGTTGATTTCCCTTCTTCTTTCTCAACATTGCTATGGCTATTCAAGGTGAAGTAAGTTAGAAAGGGAAACACCAATACAGTATATTAACACATATATATGGAATTTAGATAGATGATAATCATGACCCTATAGGCAAAAACAGCAAAAAAAACCACAGATGTATAGAAGAGACTTTTGGACTATGTGGGAGAAGGCAAAGGTGGGACAATATGAGAGAATAGCGCTGAAGCATGTATATTACCATATGTAAAATAGATGACCAGTGCAAGTTCAATGCATGAAGCAGGGCACTCCTGAAGCTGGTGCTCTGGGACAACCCAGAGGGATGGGGTGAGGAGGGCTTAGGGGAGGGGGTTTCAGGATGAGGGGACACAGGTATACCTGTGGCTGGTTCATGTCAATGTATGGCAAAAACCACCACAATATTGGAAAGTAATTAACCTCCAATTAAATTATTTTTTTAAATAAATAAAGATACTGAAGTCCAGACCCCATGCAGACTACTGAATGAAGGCGTGCATGCGCAAGTCTTCTGCTTTAGTAAGTCTTAGAAACCGATGCCTTCAGGTCCTCTTAGAACATAGGTTGCAAAATGGCTGCATAGAACATAGGCTGGGGTTGCCAGATTTTGAAAAACAAAACAAAAAACATGGCCCCCAGTTTGAATTTCAGATAAACGATGAATAATTTTTAGTATATTCCAGTGCGTCCTGTATTTTATCCAGCAGCCCAACCATAAGTTAAATATGGCCTACAGATGTGTTTGGGAAATGAAAGAAATCTCACATAAGCTTAGATTTCTAACCTCTCTTGAAAAAATTAATATATTTGAAACTGAACAATAGCTACCTCCTTTAGATGAGAAATACCTTCTCTGGTTTGTCAGTCTCCACAATTCCTTATTATTTTATTATGTCCAGCCAACTTTCAGTTATTAACATTACCAGCTTGGTCCCAGTTAGACTTTTGAGCCTCTAACCCCTAACTTGAAAGAACTGCAAAGCTTTAGAGCAAAGAGCTTTTGCATTTATAGTGTAAAATGATTAACAATAAAAACTAATAGAGACTGAGAATGTGCTATTAGCAAAATTCCATACTAAACTCTAGTATGGTAAAAACCATACTCTAGATGCTTGACCCCATTCAGGACCTGGGGACTATGATTATTCCTGTTGTCCAATTGTAGAAATTGGGGTGGGGACTGTTTAATCAACTTGCTCCAAGTTATACAGTCAGTAAGAGGCAAAACTAGAATTCAGACCAGTCTGGCTGATACTAACATTCTGTGCTCTTAAGAGCACAGAACAACAACAACAACATTTCTCAAACTTGCCTGAAAATAAGAAATTGCCTGGGGTTCTTGTTAACATATCCTAAATGCCCTAGGAGGGAGGGCCTGTGAATCTGCATTTTAAGAGGAGCCTCTCTCCTCACCCCAGGCAGTTCTTATAATGAGAGAACTTTGGAAGTTTGTCCTTTATTAAGGTTGGAGAGATGCAAGTTCAGCCTTTTCTGACCACAGACAATTGGCACAAAAGGTCAAAGCCCATTTCAAACCCTTTCCTATACTTTGTGCTTCTCTTTTATCTGAAATTATTCATTTCTAGAGCCATTCAGCCATCTAGCAGCTTAGAGGCAAGCCCTAAATAAACCAAACTTCCTAATGTCACCAGGTCACATTGGGCCTGTTTGTTCAATTCGTGTGTTTGTGTTGCTTTTTTAAACTCAAAAGTCCCATGGTTGAATTAGAATAATTATAAGTCTCACTCAGACTTGGGGGTTTTCCCGAAAGCCATAGGATCAAGTACTTTCTTTGTATAGTGTCATTGTTATGAAGGAGGGTAAATTGAGTCCATTTGAGGAGCTTGTCATTCCTTTTCTTAAAGCTCACCAGATATGTCATCTCCATCCCCGGGGCTTAGTCGTCTTTCCACTGCTCCTGTTTGCATGGCATTTGAGAAATCCTTCCTTATACAGCACTGAGATCTCCCTGGCTTTGGCTGACTTCTCCAGAGCCATGGGGAATACTCACCTAACAGTTTATTACAGTGAGTGTGATGTCATGGACCAAGAAGTGAGTGAAGGATGGAGATCAGTGCTGTGTGAACAGGGTACTTTGGCAGCTGATGGGTGTGGGCAAGTGGGCACAGGTAGCCAATTGATTATGATCATTTTGTTGCTGGTGGTTTGTTTATGGAAGAGATACTACTACTATTTGACCAGTGGAATCCGAAAAGACATGATTGCCCCTGAGGAGGACAAAGTGATGGTTCGGATTTCAAAGCTGATTTCAAACACATTGCTGACAAGTCCCTTCCTGGAACCCCTGATGGCTGCCCTTGTGGAGGAGAAGGAAACTGACTATTACAGCAGCCTCATGAAAAGCATTGGTAAGGCTGTGCATAAATGGGGCAGGGTTCCTATGTGGAGGGCACCTTCTTTCCTTTCACTGTCCGTTCTTCTCCCTGTTTTCTCAGAAAAATGCCAAAAACATTGTGTAACTTTTCATTCAGTTGCTCCCCCACACTGCCACCATCACTCATGTCCATACTAGTACTTATCACACTTCAGTGTGCATCTGTGCAACCTAAGGATCTTATTAAAGTGCAGATTCTGATTCAGTAGAGTTTGGGAGGGGCCCATGATTCTTCACCTCCAACTAACTCCCAGGTGATGTAGGTGCTACTCCCCCTGGGCAAGAGCATAAGTAGCAGGGGCCCATAGACATTTAAAATGTAGCTCAAGACCTCTTCCCTCAAGTATTTTGATCTCTGCAACCGTCAGTGATCACTCCATCTTCTGCATTCATAGCACTTCTCGCTTGTACTTTCAACTCATACCATTTTGGAACTTCTCCTGTGCCAGTGTTTCTCTATGGCCTTTTCACTGGCCTTGTCTTTCTCATGGGTCTCGGCTCCCTTATTAGACATTCACTGATATATCATCAGTCCTCACTCCCTTTCATGTTTAGCTGCATGTCTTGTGCACACAGTGGGTCATTGGGCAATGTTTGATGATGGTGAGTAACGTGAAAAGTGAAAGTGAAAGTCTCTCAGTCACGTCTGACTCCTTGTAAATGAGGGAACATTTCCAGGTGTAAATGGACAGAAGCTTGTTGACCTTCTAAGTGTTAAAACTGAGAGCACAAAGTGCTCAAGGCCCCTGATTAGTGACAAGTGTTTGCCCTCTTGGTTATAGTTGATTACATCCTCATGGACCCCATGGAGAGGAAAAGACTCTTCATTCAGAGCACCCCCCGAGCGTTTCCTCAGAGAGTGATCCGGGCCCCTGTGCCCTGGCACAGTGTCTACAGGAATGCCAAGAAGTGGAACGAGGAGCACCTGCACACAGTGAACCCCATGATGCTCAGCCTGAAGCAGCTGTGGTTTTCGGAGTGAGAACTGCCTCCTGTCCCCTTTTTCCCTTTCCTTATTATAAGCTTCCACACGTAAGAGATCATCTTATGTGGGAGTAGCCTTGCCCTTGAAGTAAAATGACGGAAATCCTAGACCCAAGTTGCATATGGTAAGGATAACTGTGCAGAGCTAGGTGACCCTCCTCTGTGCCTCCACAGTACCCAGTGCCTGTGTGTAGGCCCTGGAACATGCTGGTTAAGAGCACTCACATGGGGCCAGCTTGCTCGGGTCCACCTCTAACTCTGCTGCTTCATAAGTAACATCCTTACCTTGAAATTTGGGATAAGACTTCCTACTTCATAGCACTGTTAGGAGGGATAAATAGAGTACTTCGAACAATGCCTGATACAAGTATCCAGTAGGTGTTAATTAGACCTCCATTATGAGGTCTATAATACTGAATTATAATTGTATCTTTACTAGTTTGACTCTCTAGCCTATGAAATGTATGGGATGGGGGCTTGAGTCTTCTTGTTTCTTTTCCTTTCCCAATTCTTTTTTTTAAATTTGTTTAGTTGAAGTATAGTTAATTTACAATGTTATGGTAATTTTTGCTATACAGCAAAGTGATTGTATACATACATTCTTTTTCATGTTCTTTTCCATTATGGTTTATTACAGGATATTGAATATAGTTCCCTGTGCTATATAGGAGGACCTTGTTGTTTATCTATTCTATATATACTAGTTTGTTGTTTATCTATTATATATATATACTATTCTGTATATACTAGTTAGTTTCCACTAACCCAGACTCCCATTCTGTTCCTCTCCTATGCTCCCTCCGCCTTGGCAATCACAAATCTGTCGTCTGTTGCTGTGAGTCTGTTGCTGTTTTATAGATAAGTTCACTTGTGTCGTATTTTAGAATCCACATACAAGTGGTATTAGGTGGTATTCGTCTTTCTCTTTCTGACTTACATCATTTAGTATGATAATCTCTAGGTCCATCCATGGTGTTAAGGCATTATTTCATTCTTTTTTCTGGCTGAGTCGTATTTCATTGTGTATATGCCTGACATCTTCTTTACCATTTATCTCTCAATGGACATTTAGGTTGTCTCCATGTCTCAGCGGTTGTAAATAGTGCTGCTATGAACAAAGGGGCTCTTGCTGCTGCTTCTTAGTTCTTCAGTCGTGTCCGACTCTGTGTGACCCCATGGACCATAGCCCACTAGATTCCTCTGTCCGTGGGGATTCTCCAGGCAAGAATACTGGAGTGGGCTGCCATGCCCTTCTCCAGGGGATCTTCCAGACCCAGGAATCTAACCCAGGTCTTCCACACTACAGGCAGATTCTTTACTATTTGAGCCACCAGGGAAGACCTGGTGCATATATCTTTTCAAATTATAATTTTTGTATGAATATATGCCCAGGAGTAGGATTGGTGGATCATATAACAATCTATTTTTAGTTTTTTAAGCTACTTCTTTTATTTAACTCGGGGCCAGTGCAGAGTTGGCATACAATAGTCTCACTTATATTTATCAGTGACTAAATTGGCCAGATATTGTAGAAGTTCAGAGGAGGCAGGAGTCACTTTTTCTCTCTCATTTTTCTAAATTAAGATGTTAAAATTAAAATTCACCCTCTTGAAGTGTACAATACAGCAATTTTGAGTATACTCACACATTTGTACAACTTGCCTGAATTTATTGGGAATGTTTTCATTATCCCCTAAAGAAACTCTTGTAGTCATTAGTAGTTACCCCACTTCTCCCTTCCACTCAGCCCCTGGCAGAATATTAATCTGCTTCCTGTCTCCATGGATTTACCTATTCTCAATATTTTACATAAATGGAATCATACAATATGTGGCCTTTCATGTCTGGCTGCATTAAGTTAGAAAGATTCATGTTTTCAAGATTCATCCATATTGAAGCATTATCAGTACTTCATTTCTTTTTATGGCTGAATAATATTCCATTTTATTGTTATACCACATTTTTTAAATCTATTAATCAATTGCACTGGGATTGATTTTTTTTTTATGAGCCCCTCAAGAATGAGTGTGAATCCTGGTGGGAGAATGAGGCCACCAGAGTTCACCAAAAGGTCAGGTTAATGAAATGATGTGCTACTACCATGTGGGTTTTTTATTAGAAAAATTGGAGGCAGACATGTTTGTGTAATTGTGATTGGTTAAACTTAATCAGTAGCTCAAATATTTTGTTTGAGGAGGATCTATAGCTTTGATTGTGTTTCGTCTTTGGGGAGCCTTATTACTTGGATAACTTAATTGTTTTTCACTTTCTTAGTTTTACCTGTATTTTAAAAAGTAATTGTAGGTAGAGTCAACCTTGGATAGAGCCCATCAATCATAAGAAATAAGCACATTCCTTTCTTTGAATTCAGTTTTCTAAGGCATTAAAGGTGCTAGTCAGGACATGAGAAAAAAGTAGTTTTCTAATGAGGCAGAAGTATGTAATAATAATTTATAGAAAAGTAATAATGTATAGATAGAGTAGGCTCTGAAACTAACCAGCCTAGGTTCTCATTCTTTCTCTGTCCCTGATGAACTGTGTGATTTGGGGAAGTTAATCTCTCTGGACCCTTATTTCTTCATATGCAAAATGGAATTGTTGGGTGAAGTACTTAGAACAGTGCTTGGCATACAGTAGTTGTTTAATAAGTTCTGCTTTAAGTAGAAGCATGTTTATGGCCTCAAAAAATAAATTAACCTAGAAATTAACACAGAGGAGGCAATGGCACCCCGCTCCAGTCCTCTGGCCTGGAAAATCCCATGGATGGAGGAGCCTGGTAGGCTACAGTCCATGGGGTCGCTAAGAGTCGGACACGACTGAGCGACTTCACTTTCACTTTTCACTTTCATGCATTGGAGAAGGAAATGGCAACCCACTCCAGTGTTCTTGCCTGGAGAATCCCAGGGACAGGGGAGCCTGGTGGGCTGCCATCTCTGGGGTCGCCCAGAGTCGGACACGACTGAAGCGACTTAGCAGCAGCAGCAGCAGCAGCAGCAGCAGAAATTAACAAGAAAGTCAGCCACAAGGCTGATGAAATTGCCAGAGGTTCAGTGCCAAGAGAATGTACCCATGAATTTAATTTGATCACATAAAGAAAATGACAAATTATTATTAGCTTTTACTATAAGAAGAATTCTTATCACTTGCTTTTTCCCTAATCTATTATTTCTTCTTTATATTTATTTATTTTTAATTGATGGCTTTACAATATTGGTTTGATACATCATCAACATGAATTAACCATAGCTGTACATATGTTCCCTCCCTCTTCAATCTCTCTTCTACCTCTTTCCATTTTCCACCCCTCTAGGTTATTACAGAGCCCTAGTTTGAGTTCCCTGAGTCATACAGCAAATTGCCATTGGCTGTCTATTTACGTATGTTAGCGTATATGTTTGGGCTTCTCTGGTGACTCAGACAGTAAAGAATCCACCTGCAGAGGAGGAAACCTGGATTCAATCCCTGAGTCTGGAAGATCCCCTGGAGGAGGGCTTGGCAACCTGCTCCAGTACAACTGCCTGGAGAATCCCCGTGGATGGACAGAGGAACCTGGCAGGCTGCAGTCCATAGGGTCACACAGAGTTGGACATGACTGAAGTGACTCCGCAGCAGCAGCAGCAGTGTATATGCTTCCGTGCTACTCTCTCCATTCATCTCACCCTCTCCTTCCTCTTCCCCGACCCTTGTCCATAAGTCTCTTTTCTATGTCTGCACCTCCATTCAGTTCAGTTCAGTTCAGTCTCTCAGTCATGTCCAACTCTTTTTCTGTTCTGCAAATAGGTTCATCAGCACCACCTTTCTAGATTCCATATATATATATATATGTTAATAGGCAATATTTGTTTTTCTATTTCTGACTTGCTTCACTCTGTATAATAGGCTCTAGGTTCATCCACCTCATTAGAACGGACTCAAATGCATTCCTTTTTATGGCTGAGTAGTATTCCATTGTATGTATGTACCACAGCTTCTTTATCCATTCGTCTGTCAATGGACATCTAGGTTGCCTCCGTGTCCTAGCTATTGTAAATAGAGCTGCAGTGAATAGAGCTTACAGTGGGCTCTGTAATAACCCAGAGGGGTAGGAAAGTACAGGAGGTGGGAGGGAGATTCAAGAGGGAGGGGACATAGGTACACCTATGGTTAATTCATGTTACATATGACAGAAATCAAACCAATACTGTAAAGCAATCAATTAAAAATAAATAAATATAAAGAAGAAGGACTAGATTAGAAAAAAAGCAAGTCAAATTTCCTTCTTATAGTAAAAGCTATACATTTAATAATTTGTCATTTTCTTTATATGATCAAGTTAAATTCATGTGTACATCCTCTTGGAATACACGGTCTTTTTCAGTTTTGGTTTCTTCAGAGTATATATCTAGAAGTGGTATTTCTGGGGTGTATGTTGGTTTTATTCCTTGTTTTTTTAAGGACTCTCCACACTGTCTTCCATTTTGGCTGTATCAATTGACTGTACGAGAGTGAACCAAAATCATTTAGGTTTTTGTCAGCTGAACCAAAAAATTAGCAATGAGAAAGATTTGTTAAGGAAATGCTATGGAGAAATGTTCTTATGTGACCTGTAATATTTAGCTTTAAACGTGTTAAGAGGTCACCTAATGATCAGTGAAGGGAAGGGTTTAGGGGCCAGAATGAGGGTCTTTGTCTGAACAAAGAATAGATTTTTCTGGCCAATGTGGGAAGTTTATTACAATTGAACTAAAGATGAGTGACATAATTATCAGATGGTGACCAGGGCCATGCTAAGGTTGGATATCAAATGTATATGGAGAGTGAGGTCCTCGAATTTTGTCCTCCCCAGCAGTGCTTTGTGACTGGCCAGACAAGATGAAGACTAAGTTCATCACCTCCATCAAAAAAGAATAGAAATGTATGCTGTAGGATTTTAGGAGTAGGAGGGAAAGTGCCTAGTGGGTCATTACAGTGGATGATGAAAATGAGAAGTGAGAACTGGAGCAAGCTAAGAAAGTGAGCAGAGATCTGGTTGGGGAAGTTGTAGGCACTGATGGTTTCAAAGAATGATTAATAAATGAATGAATAGGTGTGTCAGGAAGAGAAATGCTGGCCCTGTGAGCTAAAAAAAAAAAAAAGGCCTTGGGGAGTGTGGTAAAGGGCAGCACCTCCATTAACCTGAGAGAAATAGGAGAGAAAAGATCATCAGAGAGGACAGGAGAGATCCAAGTGTTCATTTAACAAATATTTACTGAGTTCCTGCACTGTGTAAGGCAATCTCCCAGGAATGCTGTGGGTATCTTGGTGAGCCTACAAGCTGTCAGAGGCTTGCAGTCTATAGGGTTTTGGGATCCAGATCAAAGTGGTCCTCCAGTTTGTCTTGAGTAGCTCACCAAGGGGCCACATTGAGGACTGCGTAGAACCCACTTGATCATGAAGGTGATGCTTTGCTTGCCTTGTCCTCTTGTGTCTTCACCTGTCTTACCCTGTATTGGAAAGACCTTTGACTTGTCATATCCTAGTTCCCAGTCAGCCAAATGCCAAGTCAGTGTCAAAATCCCACTCCCCATGGGTTACCCAGAGAAGGATACATAGGAAGGCTCAGTAATAGCTCCTGAGTTTCCCCACTCCTGGCAAGAGTTCTTGTGGACTATCTACTCCCTCCTCTGACTCTCAGATTTTTCAGATATAATTAGTTTTAAACTATTTAAATCTCCTCTCATTGAAAAATGAAAGTATATTTCCTCCGAATCCATCATACAAAGTTTTTTTTTAAGCGTCTTCTTGGCTTAGGATGTTTTTCCCTCTCTTTTGGCAGATTTAGAGACCTCAGGTTTGTTCGAACAGCAGAATTACTGGCGGGAAAATTACCTCTGCAGCCTCATGAATATCAGGATGTCATTCAGAAACACTGCATGGAAGCACGCCAAATTCTTCTCAACAAGTCAGTATCTGGCCTCAGAATGGCGCTGTGTCACAGTGTCATAAAAATCAAAAGTTCTCTGAAGTGAAAGCTGGTCTCCAGCCTGGGGGGTGCACAGATTTTGCTGACTTCTCTCTGACACCGTCCTCTATCCTCATCCTTCCACATTTCCATCCCGGAGAGCCTCTGTGCCTCCTCACATACTCTGCTCTTTGACCCTCACTCTTAGTCTTCCTTTGCCCTTTTGAAGCTTCATCATTACTATTGCTTGTTGAGCACTTCCATTCCCTCCCTCTGAAATCCTTTAGGCCTTGCTGGGTTACACACAGTGGTAGTCGCTCAGTCGTGTCCAACTTTTTGCGACCCTGTGTACTGTAGCTCGCCAGGCTTCTCTGTCCATGTGATTTTCCAGGCAAGAATACTGGAGTGGGTTGCCATTTCCTTCTCCAGGAGATCTTCCCAATCCAGGGATCGAACCTGGGTCTCCTGCATTGCAGGCAGATTCTTTACCATCTGAGCCACCAGGGAAGGATAATGCATTTGAATGACTTGTATTCAGGTGGCCCAGATAGACACCTGTAAATTTCCAGGGATGGGAGTTTTTAGTCACTTAATTCTTTTTTCCTTTGCAAATGCATACAGGACTGTGTCCAGAGCTAGAGAAATTCCCTTATGTGAAATGATGGTGATATGTACTAAGCCATTTTTGTTAGCAGAGAAAATATTTATGTAATAGCTGGCATATAGTAGCTCTTAAATGTAATTATTACCTCTGCAACTATGACTATTACCAGTACTTCCCTGATTATTAGAGAAATACTTTTCTAGCCATCAGAAAAAGGACTTGATAAGATGCAAATGCCAGTAGTTTCTGTTGGGAATTAGAAATTGGGGGAATAGGATGAAAGGAAAAATGAGGCATCCATTTCTTCTTTTGGTTTTCTTATTTCTGCTCTCAGCTTCTGAGCAGCCACCACCACACTGGAGTTTCTCCTCCCAAGTTTTCTTCCTTTTCTCCTCTTTCCTTTCCCCTGTAAAGTTTCAGTCAGAAAACAGACATCTGCCAGGGAGAGAAATTGGACAGAACATTTCAGTTCCTTATGCCCTTTTACCCCAATCTCTGAATATAATAAACTATAGACACCTTCATCTTTCAGCAGGATTGTCCATTTGGGTATTGCTAAATGGGAAAAGAGTCTCTCAATCCAAATCTTGTTACTTTCTTCCCCAGAAAGGGGCGATGGCAGGTGAAGTGGCCAGAGATATGAGAGTACCAACTTGCGGAGCTGCTTCGTGGGAAAGGAGCCATCTACCTTGTGGTGGAGAGTTGGGAGTGGCTGAGAGGACATCTTGGAACTTGGAAGGGATTCTCAGTCAGATGCCCTGCTTTCTTTACAGATGGATCCCCACCTGTGCCCAGCTATTTGTCTCCCGGAAGGAGCAGTGGATCCATTTTGCTCCCAAGAGTGACTATGACTCCTCTCGTAACATTGAAGAATATTTTGCTTCCGTTGCATCTTTCATGTCCCTCCAGCTCAGGGAGTTGGTCATTAACTCTCTTAAGGACCTCGTTTCCTTCTTCATGATACACAAGGTATGTAGGGGATCAGCAGTAGACTCTTTGGAGTGGAATCAAGACTCAGTATTTAATCATGTAAGGTCCTCAGCTGTAAGCCAGGCCAAAAAGTAAAATTCTTGACTTGAACACATATGTGGTGATTATTAGTTTATAAAAATGATTTATTTAAATACATGGCAAGTTTTCCCAAGATAATTACCTACTTCTGTATAGTAAAAATCTACAGAACTAGAGAAATTACTTTAAAGAAAGAGTGAATAAAATGGAATGTCTACCTCCTACTGTAGAGGAGTGGTCACTTTTTCATCCTCTCTGTTTAAAAAAAAAAAAAGGATTAAAAAGGGTTTGTTATCAGTCTTTTGGCTTGCTATTTAGGAAGTGTTGTGCATGTTCATTGCAGATATGGGCTTTTATTCTTTGGTTTTGGAATGGGTACCTCTAAAAACAAGAGACTTCATTGACCTAATTAATAACTACTTTCATGACACTACTTAAGTGAAGTCTAGATAAAAACTAAAGCACTAAGAAAAAACTAAAACACTGTGATGGTTTTCAAAGCATCATAGGCTCCCTTAAATTTAGATAACATGGGAAATCAAGGAAGATTTTTTTTGTATTTTATACTGTGTGCCATTTTAATTTAAAAAGAGTGATAAAATTTAAAATTGTCTGGTTAGAAAAGGTTAAGTTCTAAGGATTTTGCCAAATAAAGTAAAAATGAACAGTTGACCTGTTATTCAAAAAATACAGAACCAGTGCTGTCAAATTTAGACTGCACCGTTAGCATTCTACAGTGGACTAATCTATACATATCATTGTGATCATCTATTTGGCTAAGCAGAAGAGACTCAAACTCAACCAAGTTTCATTCTAAAATTTCAAACAAAGGGAAAATTAAAAATTGAATATATCTTAAAGAAAAAAATGTGTGGGTATTTGATACATAGTAGACATTCACCTAATGCTTATCAATAATCCTTAGACAAATCTAGAATTTCTAGATTCTAAATTGAATCTTTAGAATCAATTATTTGAGCAAATACTTTACAAATGCCTCATGCCAATTTTATTAGGCACTTGCTTCCCTGGTAGCTCAGACAGTAAAGCATCTGCCTGCAATGCAGGAGACCCAGGTTTGATCCCTGGGTTGGGAAGATCCCCTGGAGACGGAAATGGCAACCCACTCCAGTACTCTTGCCTGGAAAATCCCATGGGTGGAGGAGCCTGGTGGGCTACAATTCATGGAGTCACAAAGAGTCGGACACGACAGCAACTTCACTTTCACTTTCATGCCTTTTATGAAAGGTATCTTGTGTTACTAGCCAGTGTTAGGAATTAGAAATGTCTCCACATCAGTTCTTTACCAACTAAGCTACAGCTTCCCTGGTAGCTCAGCTGGTAAAGAATCTGCCTACAATGCAGGAGACCCCGGTTCGATTCCTAGGTCAGGAAGATCCCCTGAAGAAAGGATAGACTACCCACTCCAGTATACTGACGTGGAGAATTCCATGAACTGTATCGTCCATGGAATCACAAAGAGTTGGACACTACTGAGTGACTTTCACTTCACTAAAGTTCCATATCAGTATTTCTACTGCAAAAAGGTTGACATTTTGAATGTCTAAAATATATTATATGCTAATTAGCAACTCCATGTGGGATGTACAGATAAACTCTTATACTTTTGGATTCAGTCAACAAATTTTTATTGAGCCCTTGTACATGTGTGCTAAGTCACTTCAGTTGTGTTCAACTCTTTGTGACCCTGTGGACTGTAGCCTGCCAGGCTCCCCTGTCCATGGGATTCTCCAGGCAAGAATACTGGAATGGGTTGCCATTTCCTCCTCCAGGGGATCTTCCCGACCCAGGGGTCAAACCTGTGTCTGTTATGTCTCCTGCATTGATAGGCAGGTTCTTTACCCCTTGTGCTGCCTGCTTTTATGATGTACTAAATGCTACCTTGTATATTTTGGAGGACATAGATGGTTCAGACACAGATCCTGTGCATGTAAATCTCATGAGAGAAAGATAAAATACCACACGCAAGTGGAAATAAGGAAGTTCAGAGGTAGAAGATTATTTCTTCATGGGGAACAGGGAGGCTTCCCAAAGGAGGAGATTTTGGTCAGAATTTTAACAGATGGGGAGGATTTGGAAATATTGATAAAATAATTTCCAAGCAATGTAAACATACTTTGAAGAAGGGGGAGAGGGTGAACTCAGGTGGGCTAAGCCAGACTTAACCCTTATTTTAAATAGAAACAGTGCATGGTACCTTACATTTCCTTTTCTGGTACCCATGTAGCACTATGAACAGGTACAAGTCACTCCTTTGATTCTAAAAGGTTCCATTTTGTAATAATCACCATATCTTATGTATCCTGAAGGATGGAAATGATTTTGAGGAGCCCTACCAAGAAATGGAGTTCTTTATACCTCAGCTGATTATGATTAAGCTTGAAGTCAATGAGCCAATTATTGTCTTTAATCCATCTTTTGATGACTGCTGGGAATTAATACGTAACTCTTTCTTGGAAATTATTAAGAACTCTAAAGGGATCCCCAAGGTATAGTACTGAATTATTTGTTTTTATTTGTATTCACATATTGAATAAAAGTTATGTTTAAATGGCTGCTTGTGCAAAGTAGGGCTTTACTATGGGAGATATAGCCTGAGTACACCCTCTTGACTCCCCGAAAGAGAATTGGGGCCTTAAAAAAATTTCCATGCATCCCATTAACAAATACACTGAGATCTACTTTGTGAGCAAGCAGAGTTACGTGCATGATGCCAACCTCAAAAGGGCAGATGTGTCCCAAGCCATATCCATCTTGGATTAATAATTCATGATGGATCAGTTGCTCTGCACTTTGCCAAGAATTTTCATAAGACTATGTATCTCATTTAGTTCTTAAAGCTCCATATGTTTGTTTGTTTATTAGTTTGTTTAACTTCTAGGGGGGAGATTAAACCTTCCCTTCCTGGCCTAGGGAACTTAGAAAAGGAAACCTTTTTCCAAGTTTCCTTTCCAGGGTGACTTTATTAATCAGATCTCAGTTATTATCAGACTTTTAGAACTGGGCAGGATCACCCACATGAGTGTGACTCTTTTGCATTCCATCTTATGTCTCCTTCTAGGTGGTTGATGTAGCGAGAGGCCAGTGTCCAGCCCCACGTAGGGAAGGGGCTTGTGAGATGTTTCTACCCACCTCACCTCCGCCTCCCACTCCCCCTCCCTCCCCATGTATGATGCTCAGGTACCCTTAAGCACGCTTCTCTTTGCAGCCCTGTACTTAGAGGGTTCTAAGATCTCATGATTAGAGTTGGAGTTTTTAGGAAAGCATGTGAAGCTGCATGTTCCAGTTGGTTTCACCAGAGAACTCTAAATTGAGGCTTTTAACCCAGCCGAGTCAGACTAACAGGAAAACTGGATGTGCAGAGAGGGAAGAAGCGTGGGCAGCTCTCCTACAATCAATATCCCTAGGAAGGAAATGAAAGAGAAGATCCTGTAATTTGGAAGGATAAGTGTGGGGCTTGGAGACAGATAAAGTACACACCACTCAAGTTCCCCTTCACTGCTGTTGATGAGCAATGTTTACAAGCAGCTGTGTTGGGAGAGCCCAGGGCTTATGTGGCTGCTGCTGCAAGACAGCCCAGCAGGAGCTGGTAGTAGATTTAGTGAATTGTAATGCCAAGAAGACACAGTCATAGGTCACAGTTTGTACCAGGTTTGAAAGCCAGACCCAAGTAAATGCTGATGACTCTTCTAGACTAAGAAAAAGCAGTCCAGGATCTGAGTTCTCTGTCTAAAGATGCCCAGGGCACAGTCTCCCTCCCTGAACCCCTCATACTGTATTGTCTCTGATCTGGCTAGTGACATTTTAAAAGAATAACCCTTCAGATTGAATATCTAAGAAGAATACCTGAGAACAGCAACAGGTGGACAGTACCCTATCTCCTCTCAGTCCTGCCTTATATATAAACATGAATTTTAAAAGTTAGAAAAAAGTATCAGCATGAGATGTTTGAAAACTGTACTCAAGGTGCGAAAGAAAAGTGTATTTGTGAGAAAGTTACTAAAGAAACAAAAGTAAATATCAGAAAATATTTGTTGTAGCCAAAAGTTGAGAAAAATATGAATCTGTAACACTGACTGAAATGAAAAGAGATAAATAAAAGGAAGCTGGATGAGATAAAGGAAGGATTTTATAAAATTGCAATAATTAGAATTTAAAACAGCATTAGCAGTTGATGCCTTACTTTCACAATTGTGAAATAAGATTGCTTGGGTCAGTCTCTCCTCATGGAAGAATTTTCTAACTCAAAGTGCCAGAGAAATGCCAAAGTTGGAGAAATATACAAGAGAAAATACTGAAGGTGATGACAAAACCAAGAAGTCTGGGATCAGAGAGCCAGGGATATAAGCAGATAGTAACAATGATTATCTGGAAAGAGTACTGTTGTTCTTGGCTCAGTTTTACAGACTGCTCTGCAGGGTATAAGAGAGTCAGCCACTTTTTTAAAGGTGTGTTTTTTTAATTAAAGTATAGTTGATTTACAACATTTCACGTTTACAGTAAAATGATTCAGTTATACATATACATATATTATTGTTGTTCAGTTGCTAAGTTGTGTCCAACTTATATGCATATGCTTTTTCAGATTCTTTTTCATTATAGGATATTACAAGATATTGAATATAGTTTCCTGTGCTAAACTGTGGCTCTTTGTTGTTTATCTATTTTATATACAGTAGTGTATATCATTGGAAAAGACCCTGATGCTGGGAGGGATTGGGGGCAGGAGGACAAGGGGATGGTGGAGGATGAGATGGCTGGATCACATCACCAACTCGATGCACATGGGTTTGGGTGAACTCCGGGAGTTGGTGATGGACAGGGTGGCCTGGAGTGCTGTGATTCATGGGGTCGCAAAGAGTTGGACCAACTGAGCGACTGAACTGAACTGAGTGTATATCTGTTAATCCCAAATTTCAAATTTATGCCTCCCTCTCCTTTCCCCTTTGGTAACCATAAGTTTATTTTCTATGTCAGTCAGTCTGTTTTGTAAATAAGTTCATTTATGTCATATTTTAGACTCTACACATAAGTGATATTATATGGCATTTGTCTTTCTCTTTCTGACTTATTAATACTTAGTATGATAATGTCTAGATCCATTCATGTTGCTGCAAATGGCATTATTTCATTCTTTATTGTGACTGAGTGTGTATATATATGTATGTGTGCCATATATGTGTGTATACCATATGT
This sequence comes from Bison bison bison, assembly GCF_000754665.1. Taxonomy (NCBI): domain Eukaryota; kingdom Metazoa; phylum Chordata; class Mammalia; order Artiodactyla; family Bovidae; genus Bison; species Bison bison. The sequence goes on along the minus strand of NW_011494644.1, from coordinate 3,747,337 downwards.
GTGTATATACCATATGTGTGGCATATATATATATATGCCACATTTTCTTTATCCATTCATCTGTCAGTGGACATTTATGTTGCTCCCATATCTTGGCTATTATAAGTAGTGTTGCTGTGGTCATCACGGTGCATGGATCCTTTTGAATTAGACTTTTCCCTGGATATATCTCTTATGAGTAAGATTTCTAGATCATAAGGCAACTCAATTTTTAGTGTTTAAGGAACCTCCATATTGTTCTCCCTAGTGAAAATCAGCCACATTTAAAGTCATTTTTCAATTGAAGACTTCCCCCAAGAGGCAGTCTTTTTATCCTGCTCACCTGTGATCTATTTATTGCGTTGCCTGAATACTCCAGTCATGCTGCCCTAAACCATTTCATTCATATCTTTGCTTTCAAACACTGTCTATAGTATGGCTACAGCAAAGAAGTTGCTCCTTCACTGGTTTTAAAACCTTTGGGTTGTCCAAAGAGGGAAGAGAAAGTTCAGTTACACTTGCTTTTGCCACTTTCTAAATTGATGCATTCTCATCAACTGCATATAACCCATGTAACTCAGTAAAGCATTCAGAAGAATCTTTTCTGAGACAGATTACTAAAATCCTTCTTAGCAGAGAGGGCAGTAGAAAGCAGTGGACCCCCAACAAGGACTTGTAGCCTGCATGAGCCATGCAACTGAGAACATTCTTAGAAGTACACATGTGCCATTAAGAAGTTAGAAAGTTGAATTCTCAGGAAAAATTTATTTTGTGCCTCAGATCATAAAGACATAGCTTTTTCCCCTGAACTGAGAGAAGAATCTAGTATCTTTCTCCCTTTCTTCAGGTGAGAAAATGAAAGTCCACAGAAAGTAGCTTACCTAAGGTCACATAGTCAGCTAGTAGAAGAGTTTGAATTGGAAAGCATGCTTCTAGTAGCTTATCATTAGAGAGGAAAAGTGTTTGGTAGGGGTAGGAGTACCACTGTAATATTTATTTAGTCACACAATGTTTATTGAGCACTTACTATGTGCCACGCTCGTTAGGCCTCTCACCATAGTGAAGAAGTCAGATAGGATCCAGGCCTTTATGGCATCAATATGCCAGAACAAACCTAGAACAGCTCATTACACATTCATCTAATTACAATTATGATGAGTTCAAGAGGGATAAATTTAGAGTGTGAGCTTTAAGCAGGGAAACCTAACATCCACTGGGGGCCCAGGGGGACACTTAAAGGAAATGAAAGTTTAAAGAGTAGGGATTTGAAACATGAGTAATCCAGTAAGAGGAAGAAGAGGGAGAATAAAATTAAAGGGAATAATGGAGTGATTCCAGCATCATCTGAGGGAAAATAGAATTGAAATGCAGCTGATATCCCTGGAAATGAGTACATTGCTAGAGATTTTAGTTTGATGCCATCTTCCTCCTTGTGTCTTGTGGATGTCTTATGACATTTAAAAGTGGTTTCTACTCTTTAGGTGGAGTCTATCCTGTTCCCAGAGTTGAAAGGATATAATCTGATACTTGGAACTGTTAATGCTGATGAAAAACTGGTTTCTGACTTTGTGGATCAAACTTTCGAGGTATTTCAGAAAAATCAAGTTGGTCCCTGCAAGTAAGTTGGTTTAGTTGTAACTTAGCCATTTTGGCATTGGTTTAGAGTTCCTACCTAGCATCAAATAAATAATCCCTATTCCCACAGACCTGAAACAATACATAATAAGTAGCCAATACTTACTTACATAGGGATTACTATTTATCCCCATTTGCAGATGAAGAAACCATAACTTTCCCAATGTTATACAGCAAATAGATAGGAGAGCCAGAATTCAAATTAGAGGTTTACCCCTATTATCTGAAAGCCTTGGCACCAGATAGATTCTGGAATTTAGAAATTCCTGAATTTTAACCAGTGGTCAGGCACCAGTCCTACCAGGAAGCCTTGAAAAACCCCTGGACCAACCTCACTCACCAGGTGGCAGACACCAGAAGCAAGAAGAACTATAGTCCTGCAGCCTCCAGAACAGAGACCACAAACAGAAAGTCTGACAAAATGAGATGGCATATGTTCTATATGGCATATGTTCTAGATAAAGAAAGAAGGTAAACCTCAGAAGAACAACTCAGTGAAGTAGAGATAGACAATCTTCCAGAAAAAGAATTCAGAATAATGATAGTGAAGATGATCCAAGATCTCAGAAACAGAATGGATATACAGACTAAGAAGATAAAAGAAATGTTTAGCAAAGAGCTAGAAGATTTAAAGAACAAGTAAACAGAGATGAAAAATACAGTAACTGAAATGAAAAATCCCTAGAAGGAATCAATAGCAGAGTCAATGAGGCAGAAGAATGAGTAAGCGAGCTGGAAAACAGATTGATTGGTGGAAATCACTGCCACAGAACAGAATAAAGGAAAAAGAATGAAAAGAAGTAAGGACTGCCTTAAAGACCTCTGGCATAAAATTAAACACACCGACACTCACATTATAGTGGTCCAGGAAGGAGAAGAGAGAGAAAAATGGACATAGGAAGGTATTTGAAGAGATAATAGCCAATAACTTCCCTAACATGAAAAGGAAACACTCAAGTCCAGGAAGTGCAGAGAGTCCCATACAGAATAAGCCCAAGAAGGAACATGCTGAGACACATATTAATCACACTGACAAAAATTAAGGACATAGAATATATTAAAAGCAGCAAGGGAAAAGCAACAAATAATATACAAGGGAACCCCATATGGTTATCAGTTGATTTTTCAGCAGAAACTCCGCAGACAAGAAAGGAGTGACACAGTATATTTAAAGTGATAAAAAGGAAAAACCTACAACCAAGAATACTCAATGCAGCAAGGCTCTCATTCAAACTTGACAGAGAAATCAAAAGCTTTCAGTTCAGTTCAGTCACTCAGTCGTGTCTAACTCTTTGCAATCCCATGAATCACAAGCACACCAGGCCTCCCTGTCCATCACCAACTCCGGGAGTTTACTCAAACTCATGTCCATCCAGTCAGTGATGCCATCCAACCATCTCATCCTCTGTTGTCCCCTTCTCCTCCTGCCCCCAATCCCTCAAAAGCATTATAGACAATCAAAAGCTAAGAGAATTCAACACCGCCTAATCAGCTTTACAACAAATACTAAAGGAACTTCTCTAGGCAAAAACAAAAAGCCCACAAATAGAAAAAAGAAAATTACAAAAGGGAAATCTCACCAGTAAAGGCAAACATACAGTAAAGAAAGAAAATCATCCACACACAAATATATCAAAATCAGCAATCGTGAAAGGAGGAGAGTTCAAGTGCAAGATATTGGAAATGCATTTGAAATTAAGATATCAGCAACTTAAAACAGCCTTGTGTGAGTTTGTGTGTATATATGTGTAGGCTGCTATATCAAAACCTCATGGAAACTGTAAATCAAAAATCTACAATAGAGAGGCACACAGAAAAGAAAATGCAATCCAAACACAACCCTAAAGATAGTCATCAAATCACAAGAGAAGAGAACAAAAGGAAGGGAAGCAAAAAAGACTAGACCAAAAAATTCTGTATTACGAGAGGCTGTCCTTTATGTGATAGGGTGTTTAGCAACATCCCTGGCTTCTTCCTGTTAGTAGGACCCTCCCTACTTTTGACAACCAAAAATGTATTCAGACATGGCCAAATGCCCCCTGGGGACAAAATCACCTCCATTTGAGAACAGCTGCTTGTCTATTCTGAAAATCATGGACTCAGATTTGGAAGCTCTGCCCTCATGAATTCAACCTAGGATCTTCTATTAGAAACCTCTGTTTACCCTGTTTATTCTTATACATGTAGTTTGTTTTTCTGGACTGACAGTTCCAGAAGCTTCTCTGCATCTTAGTTTCAGTCTCTAAAGTGTTGGCCAACTCTTGGAAGTATACCACTGGGCTCTGCAAAGTTAATTCTGCCTACCCCGTGTCACAAAACATCCTCCAATTTCGGGAAAATCTGTCCAGCCATTTTTACATCTGACAACAGACAGAGAGAAACTGAATTCCGTTCAATAGACTTCAGGTTCATTAGTTCGCAAATATTCATCTTAAAATATAGACATAGAATTTTAGAACTAGAAGGAGGAATAGGAAGTATTGTTTATTGCACATTTACTGTATGTTAGGCATAGCATTAATTGCTTTATATTATAGCTTTACAACAGTCCAATGAGGTGTTGTTTACACTTAAAATTAAGGACACTGACCTTTGAAAAATAGAAATATTTTGTCTAAGTTCATATAGCTCAGAAGCGGCAAAATTTGGAATTTGAAGGCAAAGTTCTGAATTCCCAGTTCACTGTGCCTTTTGCCATGTTGTGTTTCTTTCATAGTTTGGACTAGTTTTTATATTATCTCTTTGTTTGCCACTCTGACTAATCTGATTTGGTGACCTGTATTTGTATCTTTGATTTTCTGCTCTTCAATATGGAAGATACTTAAATGTATACAAAAAGTATGATGACTTATTGGATAACACGGCAGAACAAAACATCAGTGAATTCCTGAAAGAAAATCATGAAATCGAGGATTTTGTGATGGTAGGAGATGCCACTTGACATTTTTTTTATATCTTGGTTACATGTTACAGACAGTCCAATAGCACTGTATTGGCTGGGGATGAGGCTAGGGGCAAATGCATAGAGGCTAAAGACAGATTAAACTACTGAATCTGCTCTTTTCTACAGAGGATCAATAGCATTAAAAAGCGGAGAAATGAAATTGCATCCATGCACATAACTGTGCCTTTGGCCATGTTCTGCCTTGACACCATGACCCTAAATTATGATCTCTGTGAACGAGCCCAAAATCTTAAAGACCGTTTGATTCAATTCCAAGTGGATGTAAACCGGGACACCAACACCAGGTATTATTGTTGCATGCAAGGAAATAGCAGTGATAATTGGCACAAACGGGAGAATGAAAAAGGGGATTGCACCTTCCAGCAATGACCAGGCTGAACTTCCAATTCAACTTGTTTCTGCCCCCAAAGTGAGGGTTGCAGGGACTCTAGGTTCAGGCGAGATGATAAACAATAAGGAGAAAACTACTAGAGTGTGAAGATGGAAAGAATCCTGAGGCAGTTAATCTCTGATCCTTCAGCCTTTGCTTTCTTGCAGACAACTTCAGAGAGGTATTACCTGGCAGTCTGAGCTCACAGGCCCTCTCACTGGCCACCTGTCACACATTCGAAGATACAGCATGCTTACAGTCAGCCCTCAGAATCTCTTCTATGCAGACTTCTACTGTCTGGGTGTGGGGATACTGTTATTCAATCTTAAACTCTATATCATGCCTTAATTTTACTGATGACCATATGTTAGTCAATACATTTTTGGTTGTAAGGGGTAGGAGGTGGGACTGGCTAATGGAAAAAAGAAATTTGGAGTCTGCATGTTGAAAAGTTTAGGAGCTGGCTAGCCTCAGGCCCTCAATACTACAAATTAGAATGTAGTCTCCCTCCCTCTGCTTGCTGTCTGCTGTGTCACCTTCATTCTCGGACAGGTTCTCTCCAGTTTGTGGGCCCCAGCAGCTCCAGACTTAATCCTCCCAGGTTCTCATTCACAGGGGAAAAAAGATTTCCCTTTTTTTCCAATGCTGTGCCACTGGGCAGGTGTGGCACTGGCCTGACTTGGATTGTTTGGACAACACCAAGGCAAACACCATAGTCAAGAGGATGGTTTAGATCTGGGTACTATTCTCATCTCTGGAGTGAATGTCAGCCTTACCTAAACCATGAGAATCAAGAAAAGGAAAGAGAAGGTACCCCGAAAAGATGTAGGCTGTGGTTACTAGAAAAGGAAATGATGCTAAGATGCTGGGACAGTAAATTTCTGCTACTCTGCTTTCCACTTCAGCACCCTTGCCTGGAAAACCCCATGGACGGAGGAGCCTGGTGGGCTGCAGTCCATGGGGTCGCTAAGAGTCAGACACGACTGAGCGACTTCACTTTCACTTTTCACTTTCATGCATTGGAGAAGGAAATGGCAGCCCACTCCAGTGTTCTTGCCTGGAGAATCCCAGGGACAGGGGAGCCTGGTGGGCTGCCATCTCTGGGGTCGCACAGAGTCATACACGACTGAAGTGACTTAGCAGCCTCAGCTTCTATTTGAATGTTACAAAATGTGTCTTATTTTTAGCTCTCTTTCTCAGACAGCTTTAAATGATAGACTAAAATGATTTAACACTAATAATCATTATTAATATTATTTTATATATCATTCATTTGTTTGTAGATAAGTATAAATTTAGCATTTTATGGCACTTTTAAGATTTATAAACTACATATCAGAAACTCATCAGCAAATTAATGATGATAATAGTTACCATTTTTCCAGCACACATTGTAGTCCAGGCACTGTGTAGGTGTTCAGAATATTCAATATCTAATCAGTCTTTACACCAACCCTAAGAAGTTGTTCATTATTCTCTCCTTTATGTTGATAAAGAAACCGAGCCTCCAAGAGATCCTCAAATGGCACATCCAGGGCTTAACCTAGTTCATTTTGACTCCAAATCCACACTCTCCACCACTGCATTCAACTTTCTGACTGAGTAATGAAATGGTAGGATTCCTGTTTGGGGAGCCAGAAGTCTTGACTTTGAATCCAAGGCCTTCCATTTCCTTGTTTGTGTTCTCTGGCTTCACCTCTTGGATCTTCAATTCCTTTTCCTATAGAACAAATATTTGGGACTAGGACAGTAAAACGTTTTCAGCCTTCGAACTACTAGGACACTTCCTTTTGGAAAGTTTGAGCATCAGGTAGTTGTTGTTGTGTTTTTTTTTTTTCCCTTAAGTATTTGTTCCTGTCAAATCAGGGCTTCCCCAGTGGCTCAACTGGTAAAGAATCCTGCCTGCAATGCGGAAGACCTGGGTTTGATCCCTGGGTTGGGAAGATCCCCTGGAGGAGGGAAAGGCTACCCACTCCAGTATTCTGGCCTGGAGAATTCCTTAGACTATATAGTCCATGGAGTTGCAAAGAGTTGGACATGACTGACTGACTTTCACTTTCACTTCCTGTCAAATCAAGCAACATGGTGCCTTGGTTGGTCCATGCTTTCTTCCCCATCAAAATAAATGTATAATTTCCTTTGGTCTTTTTAATATAAATGAAAGTAAAGGTCCCATTACAAACCTGGGGATTTCTAAGAGCCCAGAAACAGAAACTCCTGGTCAGTGATTGAGTTCTGAAGTTTCTTTCTACCTTGAAAATAGTGACTCTGACTCATTTGTTCTTCTCAGCCATCCAATGAGGTAGGTAAAACAGATATAAAACACCCTACTGAATGGAGAAGAGGCCCAGGGGTGGGGGGTGTGGGGGGGTGGAACTCACTTGCCCAATTAGGTGAGTTTGAATCTTCTGAACCCACATCCCAGCCTTGCTACTTTTTTGTCCTGTGATTGCTGAGTGAAGTAACTTCCTGTTTCCAGTGATAGGTGTGCCCTGGAAAGGGATGCTCTGGCCATAAAGGCAGGAGGCACCTTGCAGTGCATTGGTAATAAAGTGGGCATGCCATCCATTTCCACTGTAGGTGCATTGGTCTAAAGTTGCTAAAACAATGACTTGAAATATTGATCAGAAATTCCATGGCCCTGAGTAGAAGTCTGAATGTATGTTCCCCTCAGGGTGGAAAATCTTGTCCAAAAAGTGACAACAAAGTAGAGAGGCCATAGATTGATGCAAAATATATTGGTCTCCCTTATGCCATCACTACACCAGACAGAGAATAGCCCTGTGCTTACAGGATCCCTGGATCTTTATTTTAAATGATATTGTCAGTACATGTAGAAAACAGTGTTTGTTGTGCTTAACTTATCCCTGGATATTGCTAAGGAGTTATTTTGGCCAGATTTATGATATTATCAACCCATATTCAGGACTTTTAGAGGGTCTAGTAGTTAATGGGTATAAAAGAAAGACTCAACTCAGTCTAACTCGTGAGTAGCAAAAATCCATATCTTCCCTACTGTGTGTTTTCTGTGTGTTTCCTTTACTTTTATATAGAACTCTTCATTCTTGTCACTGCTGGTCACCAAATGTGTAGAGGACTTTCCCCACACAAATCAGTTCAGCTGGGTGCCCTACAATTCAGCTTAATTCCAACACTGTCTTCCCAGAGGTAGCATCAGCTTCCACAGGTTCCGGGCTCAGTCCTATAAGACTGTCTCTCATAATTTCAGACACCAGTCACAAATTCGAGTTGTGCGTCTGTGCTTCTGACCAACCAGGTGTAAATTGAAAGTTCTAGTGACCCTTTTCTTGAGTTTAATTAATTTGTTCCAGGCTTCTAATCATGGCTCAGTCTTTCCAGTGACCAGCTCCTCATCCAGGAGTCACCCTGAGTCACCTCACTAAAATAAATGATACTCTTATCACCCATAAGATTACATGGGTTTCATGGGCTTGGTGCTAGGAACTGGGGGCAGAGACCAATATATATTTTTTTGAGACAGGAAGGGATAAAAATGAATTTGGAACAGAAAGGGGTAGAGATTCTTTTCCTACTGAATTCTGCTCAAGGTATCCCCCCCTCCCCCAAATAAGTTGTGAACTATTGTATAAAGGAGAAAAGAGACCTCAAAAACGGGGCGACTGAGCACAAGAGGAGGAAAAATAAAAAGACTGCAAGTTGCTCCCAGGGACTGGAGAAAATTAAAAAAGGTTGGAATCCATCAGTGTTACATTAGTCATCTTTTCCTTCATCTTTCTCTCCTTCCTCCCCCTCATCATCATCTTCATCTTCACCTTCATCCTCATCCCCTTCTTCATCAATATCTTCCAACCCTTCTTCCTCTTCATCATCATTGTTTTCCTCTTCTCCTTTCCCTTCTTCATCATCCATGTCAGGAACCAAGTAGTACTGTAATGGATTTGGCCAAATATCATCTTTGATGATCTCTCCTAACTCATCTGAGTCCCTTGGACTGCAAGGAGATCCAACCAGTCCATCCTAAAGAAAATCAGTCCTGAATGTTCATTGGAAGGACTGATGCTGAAGCTGAAACTCCAATACTTTGGCCACCTGATGTGAAGAGCTAACTCATTTGAAAAGACCCTGAAGCAGGGAAAGATTAAAGGCAAGAGGAGAAGGGGACAACAGAGGATGAGATGGCTGGATGGCATCACTGACTCAATGGACATGAGTTTTGAGTAAACTCCCGGAGTTGGTGATGGACAGGGAGGCCTGGCATGCTGCAGTCCATGGGGTCGCAAAGAATCGGACACGACTGAGCGGCTGAACTGAACTGAACTCATCTGCACCTGCTTCAGAATGATCAGTATACTAGGTGAAGAAGCTTTCTGGTTCCTCATGCTGTCTCTTCCTACTGGCTTTATTCCATGTTTGACTTGATCGTTTCGTCAAATCCTTTCCAGATTTCCATTTGATTTCAGTGGACTTTGAAGATGGATCACCACTCTCATTCAGATGAAATTTGGAGAGAATTTTATTCTCGAAGTAAGGGTTTTCATCAAAAATAAAAATCTATTCTGTAACCTGATTTAATGTCTTCAAATTCTGTCACTTCAACTCCTGTCAAATAATGCAGAGCCTCTTCATCCTCCTCCCCAATGTTGTTACCCCCAAATTTGGGATTTTGGCGATCAGTTCGGACCTCTTTTGAAAAAATGGTTGGCGGAGTTTGTTATACTTCTGTTCTATTTTCAAAAATTTCCTCACTGACTTGTTCATTAAGTCCCTCTATTTCATTTTGTACTTCATCAACATGTTCAATTGCTTCCTGCTGTTCTTTTTCTGAGGTTTCGTCGGCCCCGTCGAGGTTGGAGTTGAGCTGCTTTTTACTGACATCGGCCGCCGCGCCGAAATGGTGCTGCTTTCAGGGTTGGGCGCGGGGCGGGGAGCGGGTAGGGGAGAGAAGGGAAGGCGAAGGGGCCGAGCAGAGGCTTCCTTTCACGCCACACGCGCGGGCGCTCGCGGGCGCTCGCTCCGTCCGGCCGCCCCCTTCCGGAGCACTTTCGCTCAACACTCTGTCCCTCCCCCGGGCTCGCGAGCGCTGCCTTCGCGGCCTGACGAAGAGGGAGAGGCTGGGGCGGCCTGCCGGCCTGGCCCGGGTTCCGACTTACGGAGGGGAATCGGTGGCGGCGTCGGGCGGGCCGGCGGCTAGGCTCTCTCACTCAGGCTCCGCGCTCCAGCTCGATGCTCCATCTCCCCGAGCCAGCTCCTCCTCCACCTCCTCCTCACTGCGAGGGCAAAACTATGATAGCTATTGTTTTTTAAATTTTTATTTATTTTTTAATTGAAGGATAATGCTTTACAGAATTTTGTTTTTTGTCAAACCTCAACATGAATCAGCCATAGGTATACATATGTCCCCTCCCTCCTGTCTCCCTTCCCTTCCCACCCCTCTAGGTTGATAGAGAGCCCCTGTTTGAGCTCCCTGAGGCAAACAGCAAATTCCCATTGTCTATTTTACTTACGGTAATTAAGTTTCCATGTTACTCTCTGCATACATTGCACCCTCTCCTCCCTTTTCCCCGTGTCCATAAGTCTGTTCCCTATGTCTGTTTCTCCATTGCTGCCCTGCAAATAAATTCTTCAGTACCATCTTTCTAGATTCTATATATATGCATTGAAAGTGAAAGTTGCTCAGTCGTGTCTGACTCTTTGCGACCCCAAGGACTGTATCAGATCAGATCAGTCGCTCAGTCGTGTCCGACTCTTGGCAACCCCATGAATCGCAGCACGCCAGGCCTCCCTGTCCATCACAAACTCCCGGAGTTCACTCAGACTCACATCCATCGAGTCAGTGATGCCATCCAGCCATCTCATCCTCTGTCGTCCCCTTGTCCTCCTGCCCCCAATCCCTCCCAGGATCAGAGTCTTTTCCAATGAGTCAACTCTTCGCGTGAGGTGGCCAAAGTACTGCAGTTTCAGCTCTAGCATCATTCCTTCCAAAGAAATCCCAGGGCTGATCTCCTTCAGAATGGGCTGGTTGGATCTCCTTGCAGTCCAAGGGACTCTCAAGAGTCTTCTCTAAACACCACAGTTCAAAAGCATCAATTTTTCAGCACTCAGCCTTCTTCACAGTCCAACTCTCACATCCATACATGACCACAGGAAAAACCATAGCCTTGACTAGACGAACCTTTGTTGGCAAAGTAATGTCTCTGCTTTTGAATATGCTATCTAGGTTGGTCATAAATTTCCTTCCAAGGAGTAAGCGTCTTTTAATTTCATGGCTGCAGTCACCATCTGTAGTGATTTTG
>NW_011494644.1:3660782-3736013 GCF_000754665.1 Bison bison bison | reverse complement strand
TTCCTCTTCACTTTCTGCCATAAGGGTGGTGTCATCTGCATATCTGAGGTTATTGATATTTCTCCCGGCAGTCTTGATTCCAGCTTGTGCTTCTTCCAGTCCAGCATTTCTCATGATATACTCTGCATATAAGTTAAATAAACAGGGTGACAATATACAGCCTTGACGTACTCCTTTTCCTATTTGGAACCAGTCTATTGTTCCATGTCCAGTTCTAACTGTTGCTTCCTGACCTGCAATCAAATTTCTCAAGAGGCAGATCAGGTGTCCATGGTATTCTCCAGGCCAGAATACTGGAGTGGGTAGCCTGTCCCTTCTCCAGGGGATCTTCCCAACCCAGGGATCAAACCCAGGTCTCCCGCATTGTGGGCAGATTCTTTACCAGTTGAGCCACCAGGGAAGCCCATATACAATAATTGTTTTTCTCTTTCTAACTTACTTCACTCTGTATAATTGGCTCTAGGTTCATCCACCTCATTAGAACTGACTCAGATGCATTCCTTTTTAGGGCTGTGTGATATTCTATTATATATATGTACCACTGCTTCTTTATCCATTTATCTGTTGATGGACGTCTAGGTTGCTTCCATGTTCTAGCTATTGTAAATAGTGCTGCAATGAACATTGGGGTACATGTGTCTTTTTCAATTTTGCTTTCCTCAGAGTATATGGCTAGGAGTGGGACTGCTGGGTCATACACTGGTTTTGCTCCTAGTTTTTTAAGGAATTTCCATACCATCTTCCATAGTGGCTGCATCGATTTACATTCCCATGAACAGTGCAAGAGCATTCTCTTTTCTCCACACCCTCTTAAGCATTTATTGTTTGTAGACTTTTTGATGATGGCCATTCTGACTGGTGTGAGGTGATATCTCATTGTAGTTTTGATTTGCATTTCTCTGCTAATGAACTATACTGAGCATTTTTTCATGTGTTTGTTAGCCATTTGTATGTCTTCTTTGGAGAAATGTCAGTTTAGGTCTCCTGCCCACTTTTTGATTGGGTTGTTTGTTTTTCTGGTATTGAATTGTATGAGCTGCTTATATATATTTTGGAAATTAGTCCTTGGTCAGTTGTTTCATTTGCTATTGTTTTCTCCCATTCTAAGGGTTCTCTTTTTACCTTGCTTATAGTTTCCTTTGCTGTGCAAAAGCTTTTAAATTTAATCAGATCCCACTTGTTTACTTTTGTTTTTATTTCCATTACTCTAGGAGGTGGGTTATTGAGGATCTGGCTTTGATTTATGTCAGAGAGTGTTCTGCCTATGTTTTCCTCTAAGAGTTTTATAGTTTCTGGTCTTACATTTAGGTTTTTCATCCATTTAGGTTTATCTTTGTGTATGGTGTTAGGAAGTGTTGTAATTTCATTCTTTTACAAGTAGCTGTCCAATTTTCCCAGCACCACTTATTGAAGAGGCTGTCTTTGCCCCCATTATATATTCTTGCCTCCTTTGTCAAAAATAAGGTACCCATGAGTGTGTGGGTTTGTTTTTGAGTTTTCTATCTTGTTCCATTGGTCTATATTTCTGTTTTTGTGCCAGTATCATAGGTTTTGATGACTGTAGCTTTGTAGTATAATCTGAAGTTAAGAAGGTTGATTCCTTCAGCTCCATTTTCCTTTTTCAAGACTGCTTTCATTATTCAAGGTCTTTTGTGTTTCCATATGAATTGTGAAAAATTTTTGTTCTAGTTCCATGAAAAATACCATCAGTAATTTGATAGGGACCACATTGAATCTGTAGATTGCCTTTGGTAGTATAGTCATTTTCACAATACTGATTCTTCTTACCTAGGAACATGGAATATCTCTCCATCTGTTTATGTAATCTTTGATTTCTTTCATCAATGTCTTATAATTTTCTGTATACAGTTATTTTGTCTCCTTAGGTAGTTTTATTCCTAGATATTTTATTCTTTTTGTTGCAAGGGTGAATGGGATTGATTCTTTAATTTCTCTTTCTGATTTTTCATTGTTAGTATATAGGAATGCAAGTGATTTCTGTGTATTGATTTTGTATCTTATGACTTTGCTAAATTCACTGAATAGTAATTTTCTGATAGTATCTTTAGGGTTTTCTATGTATAGTATCATGTCATCTGCACACAGTGAGAGTTTTACTTCTTCTTTTCCAATCTGAATTCCTTTTATTTCTTTTTCTTCTCTGATTGCTGTAACTAGGACTTCTAAAACTATGTTGAATAAAATGGGTAACCTGGAAGAAATGGACAGATTCTTAGAAAAGTTCAGTCTTCCAAGACTGAACCAAGTAAGATTTAACTCTTATTTGTTAAGAGTATAACGTTTGGAATCGGTTAAACCAGGTTCAGATCCTGGCTCTGATACCTAAACATCATGTTGCTTTGGATAAAGTTCAGTTCAGTTCAGTTCAGTCGCTCAGTTGTGTCCGACTCTTTGCGACCCCATGAATCGCAGCACGCCAGGACAGGGAGCTGTCCATCACCAACTCCCAGAGTTCACTGAGACTCACATCCATCGAGCCAGTGATGCCATCCAGCCATCTCATCCTCTGTCGTCCCCTTCTCCTCCTGCCCCCAATCCCTCCCAGCATCAGAGTCTTTTCCAATAAGTCAACTCTTTGCACGAGGTGGCCAAAGTACTGGAGCTTCAACTTTAGCATCATTCCTTCCAAAGAAATCCCAGGGCTGATCTCCTTCAGAATGGACTGGTTGGATCTCCTTGCAGTCCAAGGGACTCTCAAGAGTCTTCTCTAAACACCACAGTTCAAAAGCATCAATTCTTCGGCTCTCAGCCTTCTTCACAGTCCCAACTCTCACATCCATACATGACCACAGGAAAAACCACAGCCTTGACTAGATGGACCTTTGTTGGCAAAGTAATGGATAAAGTTACTCAGCCTCATTTCTTCCATTATAAAATGTTAATAATATTAATAGTTCCTAACTCTTAAAAATTTTGTGAAAATTAAAGGAGTTAATACTCATTCAGTGATTAGAATGGGCATGGTAAAGTGCATAGTACATGTCATATATTATTACCATTTCTACTTTTATTATTTCTAAATATGGTATGCATGTGAATATTATCCATCAAGAATTTACAGGTAGAGAAAATCTGGAAAACCATGTTCTAATCTCCAAATAGTAATCATGTCTGCTTAGTATAGTGGGTTTTATAAGAAAGTTATTTTAGATGTTGATGATGGCTGTTACTTTCCCTGTAGCATCTGTAATCAGTACAGCCTCATTGCCGACAAAGTCAGCGAGATTCCTATCAACACTGGGGAGCTAGTATTCCTCATTGAATTCTTAAAGAAATCCAGCGATGTCACCGTGTTCAAACTCAGGAGGCAACTTAGAGATGCGGTTGAACGGCTGGAGTTCTTGATGGACTATGCAGACTTGCCCCGTAAGTCCAATGTCCTGTGTGTACATGCAAATGTATGTATATATTTATATGTTTAGATATAAGGAGCCGGGAAAGAAGAGTTCACAATCCTCCCACTAAATATCTGTATCAGAAGAGCTGCTTTTTAAGTGTGTCTCTATATTAGAGACACTAATTCCACACTCTTATCCAGAGAAATTTGAATCAAATGAAGAGAATCTTATTGGTAGACAAAAAGAAATATCTAGGGACTTGACTGGTTCTTAGATGCCTTTCTTTGCATCTTATATGTGGTGTTCCTAAAAAAGTCTCTTTCAAATGCAGAGTCCTTTTATAAATGGGTAGATTTCATTTATCTATAATCTTAATACAATCCTACCTTTGAGGAAGCCAGGGCACTTTCCTTCATGCTCCTGCATATTTTAAGAGGAAAGAAATGGTCGGGGCCCCTTCATGGCTTATTGAGCCAAGTTAGGACTCAATAAGGACCTAACTTTGTAAGGACCAGGTTCTGAAGGAAAAGCTAATATCACCTCTACAAGTCACATTTCAGAAACTTTTTCCATCTGGAAATACCTGTGAATTATGGGAGGGAGAGATAGGGACTGGGAGTGAAAAATTGGTCCCATGACCATCCACCTGCACATTCATGAGCTGTGCTCTTGACCATGTGAACACACACTGGAATCCCTCATTGTGGTCTCTACCCCCTAAATTCCCAAGAGCACATAGGAAACCCCGGGCATTTTAACTGACCAGAGCCATAAAATGGGTAGGGTATCTGGCATTGATATTACCACTGACCTTTAACCCAGACTGAAATTCAGATGAGGTGAAATAGTGTAAAGAATAGTACCAAACTTTAGCTAGGATTCTACTCAGACCTAACCTAGGAAGATAATGAAGTGCATAGTGGTTAGAACATAAGCTTTGGAGTTGGTTAGTCCTGGGTTTGAAATCTGCTCTGCTGTCTCCTAGCGGTGTGACCTTGACTACTTGGCTTAACTTTGTTTCCCATCTATAAAAACAAAGATGATTATACCATCTACCTTCTAGCCTGGCCCTTGGTAAGTGCTCAGGAAATGTTGGGTAACATTCATCAATAAAGGGCCTATTCATTAATTGCCACCCCTATACTCACTGCTGTTGACGTCTTATTCTCCTGAATTAATTCACTGCGAACTGAGCAGTGTCCTAAAGCAGACTGTGTGTGTTTTGCAGAAGAGGATATCAAACTGAACAGCACTCTATTCCTCTGGCCAGACCAGATTGAAGATATCTTTGAAAACAGCCGGAACCTTCTCCTTAGCAAGAGGGATCAGGCAGAGATGGACCTCATTAAAAGGTACAGGAAAAGTCTGATGTTTAAGAAATGATATCCAGCTTTATAAAATGCTATATGTTCCTGGTTCTGTCTAGGGCCACCCCTGATCCCGCAATGAGTGGGTGAAGGCTCATGACAATTGGAGAAGGAATTTCCTTTTGTTTCCCACTAAGGGATATTCTCTGTAAGCCTGCTTCACTGTAGTAACTCCAACCAATGCCTTCCCTCCCTGCCTTGAACAATTGAAATTTAGTGCTGCAGAGAGAAAAAGGCAAAAATAGTAGCATATAAGAGCAGCCTTACAATAATAATAGCAAAATTGTCAGCCTTTCATTTAAGACCGTGGGTCTGTGAGATATCAAGACAGGAATAATAAAACATGGTTGGTAGCTGAGAAATTGCCTGTTTTGCAGCTGATCTCATTCAGTGCTAATCTGCCTGTAATCATCTTTTCATTGAGTATTATGGCTTTTTACTATGTTTGCTGTGCTCTATTCTAGACACAAAAGTGTGTTTGACTGCTAAATAAAGATTTTAATACAATGACAAAATATCACATACTGAAGAAGTCAGACAATGTCAAGTGAAGTGGGCCAGGTATCATGTATCTGGTAAAGACATGCTTGTGTACATATGCATGTGCACATGCGTGCACACACACTCACACATGCACATACCAACTTATAGCACTTTGTTTAGGGACTGCAAATTCATACCAGTTACCATCCCCATCACACATGAAACCCCTAGTACCCAACTTTAAATTCCGTAATCCTTGCTAATACTCAGGAGAAAGGAAAAGGGCAGATAAAAGCAGGGATGGGAGATTGCACTCAAGGATAATCCCAAGAGAGGAAGTTGCTATCTTCACAACAACCTTTGCCCAGCAAAACAACAAAAGAGATGTGTATGTTTGTTTCTATCTACAGCCTTGTTCTCCCTCTACCTAAATGGCTGCTGTCCCCAGAACCCAGAGTTTAGCCCAATGAATAGATACTTTTTAGGTAAAGCTTTTTTTGTTGTTCAGTTGCTAAGCTTTGTCTCTTTGCAACCCCATGGACTGCAGCATGCCAGGCTTCCCTGTCTTTCACTATCTCCCAGAATTTGCTCAAACTCATGTCCACTGAGTCCGTGATGCTATTCAACCATCTCATCCTCTGTCGTCCCCTTCCCTTCCTGCCCTTGATCTTTCTCAACATCATGGTCTTTTCCAATTAGTCGGTTCTTCACAGAAGATGGCAAAAGTATTGGAGCTTCAGCTTCAGCATCAGCATCCTTTAGGACTGACTAAAGGAAATCAGTCCAAGGGACTCTCAAGAGTGTTCTCCGATACCACAATTTGAAAGCATCAGTTCTTCAGTGCTCAGCCTTCTTTATGGTCCAATTCTCACATCTGTACATGGCTACTAGAGAAATCATAGCTTTGATTATACGGACCTGTGTCAGCAAAGTGATGTCTCTGCTTTTTAATATGCTGCCTAGGTTTGTCATAGCTTTCCTTCCAAGGATCAAGCATCTTTTTTCCTTTTTAGAACAGTTTTACGTTCACAGAAAAATTGAGCAGAAAGTATAGGGTCCTCCTATACCCCCTCACCCCTTACACATATTCTCCCCCCTCAGTGGAACTGAGTTTTGATGCCTCACCAAGAAGCAGAACCATTTTAAAAGCTAGATGAACAGGAGTAAATTTCTTCATCTTTTTTGAGCCGAAGTGTCCTCATCTGGAAACTGGGGATAGTAGAACCAATCTTAGATCATCTGATTTTGTGAGAGGTGTCATTGTGTTAAGGATGAAATCAGATGGTCTGAGGTGGTGCCTAAGTGATATCCAGCACATGGCAGGCATTCGGGAACAGTCAGCTTCTTTTGCACATTAACAATGACTTCTTTAGGGAGAAAAATGCTTCTTCACTTTCAAAGCACTACCTGTGAGCAGACTTCTAGAACATTAATCTTAGACCATTCATAGTAACTGTTGAACTTAATAGGTACTGAGGGGTGGCTCTGGAAAAAATTGGAACACATGTCATTCATGGTGAGAGGAGAGTGCCAGACTTTTTCTTGGAAGGGAAACTCAAGCTTGACCCATCACTTGGTATCTGAGCTCTCAATCACAGAGCTCAGCAGAGAAGCAGCTCTACGGACACCTGCAACCCTGGGCTCAGCCCTCTCTTTAATGAACTCTTAAACTTCCTGTCCATCATTTTTGCATAAATCCTGAGAAAACCTACAAGGAGGGCTTAGAAATACTCATTTGTTCATTCATCTTCTATGAGAACAATCCCCTTCTCTCTCTAAAAGACATGATCTTATTTTCCCAGGCCACAGTAATTTTTTTTTACTTCAATGCCAATTTCCATTTGTTGTCCCCACACCCTCTCCCAATTTCTATCCACCTTCCTCTGTCCACTCCATGCATGGTTGGCTGATTCCTACAGTCTCTAGCCTTCAGCTCCTGTGTCTGTTAGATCCAGACAGGCATGGCCAGTGGAAAGCCCTCTCGAGGTTGGGGAGTGGCTGCTGTGCTGCTTCTCCTCTCCTCCCTACTTGTTCTGGGGTTCTGGCCAGTAGCTGCATCCCTCCGGTATAATAATTCTTTCTCCTCCGTGTTTCCAGTTCTCATTGTCCCCTCAGGCCTGGGGATCATAGTGACTTCCCTCTGAGGTTACTAGTCTCTGGATGCTTCATTCTCCTCTCTTTGTTCCTTTAACCCTACCCACATCTCACCTCTGTAAGTAGTCCCTTCATTGAAGTCTCTTTCTTTGAACATCAGAGTAAATTATGTTTCTTCCCAGAATTCTTAACAATATAACAGTTTAAAATTATTGCAATATTCTCCCACAGACTTCAGGTGGTCCTAGGAATAGAACTCAATTTACTTAATCAAATTTCCCGAGTGCCTACTATTTACTAATGACATACTTATATATATGTATGTATTATGGATTTGAAAGCACTTTAGAAATTGTAATGGGCTAAATAATTATAAAAAATTTAAAGCAATATAAACTGTTCTAAAAAATATTTTTACAGTTATATAATGCACAGCATAGGGAATATAGTCAATATTTTATAATGACTTTGTCTAATGTGTGATCTATAAAGATAGCAAATCACCGTGTTATACAACTGAGACCAATATAATATTGCAAGTCAACTGTACTTCAATAAATTTGTAAAAGAGAAATTTTAAGCAATAGGTAACAGTAATATTTGCCAATAATCACTGAGTTTGTATACTACTTCCCTCTGGGAAGAATTCAAAAGTGCGTTTATCAGAGATTTATTTTTGTGTGTAAGTCTGTATTTGGCATCTAAAAAGAATCTTAATGATGTGAAAAGGCAGTCAGCAGCACATAATTGTGTGGACAACAGGAGAATCAGCTTTCCTCCCATTTTGTTCCACTCAGTGGTAGGTTCCAAGGGCCTAAAAGTAACCTGGAATATACATGACAAACATCTCAGGACTGTGAGCTGCTCTTTGCCATGAGAGTACATCTTGTAAATAGAAAGAAAGGTATCTTAGGGAGAGTACCCAGATTGTGTTCCGGGGTCCAGAGAGAACATAATGCTTTGCAAATAGCAAGTTCTCACTCTTTTGATGAATGAATGAATGAGTGAGTAAATGAATGAGACTTTCCTAATAAGGACATTCTCTGAAATTAATACCTATCAGAGTATAAAATCACAAAACAAAAGCAAAACCTTAGTGCTATGTGTCTTGTTGCACTTAGTTTTCTATCTCTGAATCCTTAAAACTTTGGTGAAAAACAAGCATGAGAGGCAGTAACCAGCTTGTCTGCTTTCCTCTTGGGCTCCTGTATCCATTTCTCTTCTCTGAGAATACAGAGAAGAAAAGGGACGTGTGGGGTGGAAGATAAAGCTGATAAGACAGAAGCCCTATTAAGAAAAAGAATGGGAAAATGGAGCACAGTGGTTGCATTCAAAGGGCAAATCTGGGAAGGGCTCATGTAAATGAAACTTGAAGGATGAGAAGGAGCCCATAAGGCAAGACTAGGGAGGGAGAGAAAAGAAGGATGTCCTATTCTATTGCAGGTATCAAGCATGACCAGTGGCTCCAACTTAAGACTACCTTTGCATATAAAATGAGGAAGTAACATCCCATCAATTTTGCCATATTCTTTGTTAGAAGTGAGTTACTAGCTCTAGCCCAAACTCAAGAGGACGGTTATACAAGGCTATAAGTACCAGGAGGTGTGTCTCTTTGAGGACCTTACCAGAGGCTACTTACCACACAGTGTAGTTAGAAATAAATTCAAATCAAACCATTGAAAATGAACTCTTTTAAATTGTTTTTAAGAAAAAAAAAAAGAACATCAAAACTGCCATAACAAAATTAAGTATTTTTAAGATAATAGCTAAATTTATGTTACTATAATTGTTCTCCATGGCAAATTCCCCTTATTCATTCAATGAATACTGATGGTATTATGCCAGATGCTTCTTCTAAGTGCTGGAGATTCAATAAGGAATTAAAGAGATTAAAACTGCATTGGTAGAGTTTAAATTCTAGGAAATGAGACTGAACACTTTTATAGTGATTATTATGTACCAGGCTCAATTTGGGCATTTTGTGTATGTTAGCTTATTGACTACTAGAGTAGGTACTTTATCCACCCCTGTTTTATCTGAGGCCTAAAGAGTTTAAAGGACTTGAACAAGGTCACATAGCTACTGTGTAGCAATGTAGGGACTTGAACTAGTCAGTCCAGCTCTAGAACCTGTCCACTTAACACTGTGCTAATCTACCTCTTAGGAAAAGGGAGAAGTACATTTGTTTGTTGATAATATGAATGAAGTAGATAAATCTCTGGAATAGTCTTCCCTGATCACTCTAACTAAAGTGGCTCCTCACGTCTGTCCACTAGGCATTCTGCTCTGTTCTGTTTTCTTCAGAGCATTTATCACTATCAGAAATATCTTATTTCATATTTATCTATGTATGGTTTTATCTATCCATCCATTCATTCATCCATTCATATATGTTTACTGTTTGGGTTTCCCCAAACTGAAATACAAGCTCCATAAGGGTAGGGAGCTTACGGATGTACTTCACAAATATATTCCTGATGCCTAGAGCAGTTCTTGGAATTAGGCATTTAATAATAAATATCTAATAGATAAATAAATAATATGTATATGCATGAATTTTATACGTGTATATATTTTATTAGGGCTTCTCTGGTGGCTCAGTGGTAAAGAATCAAGCTGCCAATGCAGGAGACACAGGTTCAATCCCTGTATCAGAATGCTCCACTGGAGTAGGAAATGGCAACCTACACCAGTATTCTTGCCTGGGAAATCCCATGGACAACAGTAGCCTGGAATGCTACAGTGCTTGGGGTGACAAAAGAGTCAGATATGACTTAGCAACTAAACAACAACATATATTTTATAGCATATATATTATAATATATATTTTATATACATTTACCTGTATGAGAAACAGCTGGAAATATTTAACCACCAATAGGTTCACAGCAGCTGTCTCTGGGAGGTAGGATTACAAATTATGTATAATAGCATATATTTGTAAGCTTTACATCTATGGTATCAGAAGATCATATTCTCCCCAGGCTTGAATATGGCTGAGCAGTGCTGATAAATGGAAAATCCAAATATGATTGGATTGTCTTTACTTTCAGGTGCTCAGAATTTGAAGTGAAACTTGAGGGCTACAGCAAGGAACTGGAAGGTTTTAGGAAACGTGAAGTAATGACCACAGAAGAAATGAAGAACAATGTTGAAAAGCTTAATGAGCTTTCAAAGAACCTAGATCAAGCACTGGTGGAATTTGAGGTTTGGGGTCTTGGGATGGGCACTTATCACTGTACTGCTCTGTTGGTCTTTGGATATGTGTTTTCCTAACATCACCTGTCAGGTGGATAGTATTTGTTGATTGACCAGTTCTTTCTCTGGTTTCAACTACCTTTTCCCCTACCCCTACATTATATCAGCTTTGTTAGTCAGTACATAAAGAAGAGTTATTAGTATAATGGAATAATTGCTGACATGTATCAAGCATGTATTATGTACATAATGTACAAAGGACTTCATATGTGATATATCACTTAATATCCATAATAAATCTTTGGGGTAGGTACTATATATTCATTTGTCTCTATTTAAAATGGGAGAACTAAGTCTTGGAGAAGCTAAGTAACTTGCCCTGAAGTTGTCTACAGTAGTAATCATTAAAGTTCTTTAATCATTAAAGTTCTTACCTCTGAGGCAGTTCAGCACAAGAAGGTAACATTGTGTTAACAGTTAAAGTACATATAAAAATTCGTGAAAATGGGAATATGTATGTGTTACGGTGGAAGCAAAGATGATGGAGCAAGTGGCCAATTATTGTAAAGTTTCACTTACTGATCTCAAGTGCCATGACTCTCAGAGGTAACAGAGAGACCTTCTTGCTTAAGTTCATACCTTATTGTCCGGTCTTACTCTCCAGACGAACATGCATCTTCCTCAACTTGGTTTTCAAAGCACTGAGGAATTTGCCATGGTGGCTTCTAGGGTTCAGAAGAACCGCCCACCCAATAAACAGCATCCCCTTTTGCCCTGCAGTTGATCAATAAGGAAGAGGAGCTGTTGGAAAAGGAGAAGAGTACCTTCCCTCTTCTGCAAATTGTGATGACCAACAAAGTGCCTTATGAGCAGCTGTGGGTGACAGCCTACGAATTTAGCACCAAGTCAGAGGAATGGATGAATGGTATGCCACAGTTTCACTCTACTCGGACAGGATGGGAATAGGGTAGCAGAATCAACCCAGCCAGTTCTGAAATAAGACTGGGACTTCAGATTCTGGCTGGACTTTTTATCATATTCTCACACTCTGGATTAAGGCTATGCTATGCTATGCTATGCTATGCTAAGTTGCTTCAGTAGTGTCCGACTCTGTGCGACCCCATAGATGGCAGCCCACCAGGCTCCGCCATCCCTGGGATTCTCCAGGCAAGAATACTGGAGTGGGTTGCCTTTCTGGATTAAGGCAACCATAGTTAAATTTTTCTGACGTGATAACGATGGAAGGTAGGGATCAAAAAGCCAGACCTGTAGCTAGGATAAAATAGAATGGGCAACCACTCAAAGCCATGGATTGGGTAGTAACTGGGAGGATAAGATCACAGTTCCCCTATTATGCTAATGCTTTATGCCAGTACTTCAATATAATAAACACAACTATGAAGAACAACTTTTTTGCCAATTTTCTGGATACAGTAATGATAATTTTCTTAGGATAAATTACTGGAAGTGAAATGGCTAGATCAAAGAAAGGGTTGTAATAAAAATATAAGGATTTTAGAATTTACTTTTATTATTGGTATTGCTTTCCAGAAAAGTTATGTTTTAATTTAATATTCTTCTAGCAGTATTTGAGTACCCATTCCTCATACCCTCAACAAACATGAGAAGTAAGAGCTTTACTTTTTTGCTCAAAAAAGTGTTTTTTTCCTTTACTAGAAGTTGAATGTTTATTGGTCAATTGAATTCCTTGTTTAATAAGTCTATTTATGTGCTCTCTCACTTTTTTCTATTAGTAAACCACCTTATTTAAATAGTTTTTAGTTTTGAATAATATTTTTGGATGCATTTAGTTTTTCAAGTACTCAATCATATCTACACATTTAGAATATTTTACCTTATTTATCACTTTCACACCTCTTTTAAAATTCACTTTTCTGTGTTAATTAGCACTTCCAAATTAAACAGTAGTTATAGTGAACACTTTTGTCTTATTCCTGATTCTAATGGAATTCTTCTAGAATGTCACCTTTAAACATGATGCTTTTTGTTGATTTGAGGCACAAAATATTTATGGTGTTAAGGAAGTATTTATAATTTAGCATATCTTTTTGTTAGAGATAATATATTTAAAATTTTTATATTTTGTTTACCAGTTCCAATGACTTCAATAAACTTCCTTGTACTACTCCTTCATAATCACACTCTCTACAGCCTTAACACCTAGCAACTATTGATCTCTTCATTGTTATTACAGCTTTGTCTTTTTGAGACTGTCATATAAATTCCATTTTCTTTTTTAAATTTTATTACAGCTTTTACAGTACCTTTGTCTTTATATCTTTTGTATAAAATTTGAGAATCAACTTATTCATTTATATATGAAGTCTGCTGGAATTTTTTCTTTTTTCTGCTGGAATTTTGATTGGAAATATATTACTTCTAGAGATCAATTTGGAAAAGAATTGATATCTTTACCACAAAATCTTCCAATCCATGGACATTGCATATCTAATTATTTTGATCTTCTTTGACTTCGTTTTGCCAATGTTTTGTAGGTTTCAGCATATAAATTCTATACATGTTTTGTTAAATTTACATGTATTTCTTTTTATTTTTTGTTGTTCAATCGCTAAGTCATGTCTGACTCTTTGTGACCCCTTGAACTGCTCCACACCAGACTTCCTGTTCTTCACTATCTCCCAGAGTTTGTTCAAACTCATGTCCATTGAGTCAGTGATGCCATTCAACCATCTCATCCTCTATCACCTGCTTCTCTTCCTGCCCTCACTCTTTCCCAGGATCAGGGTCTTTTCCAGTGAGTCAGCTCTTCATATTAGGTGACGAAATATTGGAGCTTCAGCTTCAGCATCAGTCCTTCCAGTGAGTATTTAGGATTTATTTCCTTTAGGATTGACTGGTTTGATCTCCTTGTAGTCCAAGGGACTCTCAAGAGTGTTCTCTAGCACCACAATTCAAAGGCATTAATTCTTTAGTGCTCAGCCTTCTTTATGGTCCAACTCTCACATCTGTACGCGACTACTGGAAAAACCATAGTTTTGACCATATGGACCTTTGTCAGCAAAATGATGTCTCTGCTTTTTCATGCACTGTCTAGGTTTGTCATAGCTTTTCTTTGAAGGAGCAAGCATTTTTTAAGTTCACAGCTATAGTCACCATCTGCAGTGATTTCTGGAGTCCAAGAAAGTAAAATCTGTCACTATTTCCACTTTTTCCCCATCTATTTGCCATGAAGTGATGAGACTGGATGCCATGATTTTAGGTTTTTGAATGTGGAGTTTTAAGCCACCTTTTTCATGCTCCTCTTTCACTCTCATCATGAAGTTCTTTAGTTCCTCTTCACTTTCTGCTGTTAGAGTGGTATCATCTACATATCTGAGGTTATTGATACTTCTCCTGGCAATCCTGATTCCAGCTTCATCCAGCCTGGGATTTCACATGATGTACTAAACAGGGTGACAATATACAGCCTTGACATACTCCTTCCCTAATTTTGAACCAGTCCATTGTTCCATGTCTGGCTTTAACTGTTGCTTCTTTTCCTGCATACAAGTTTCTCAAGAGACAAGTAAGGTAGTCTGATATTCCCATTTCTTTAAGAGTTATGATGTATATTTTATATATCTTTATATAAAGCTATGATACATGTTTTTAAATTTTGTTACATATATTAAAACAATTGGGGTTGGGGAGCATTTTTTTTACTTATTTTTAAATTAATTTTGTTTTCTCACTGTTGAGTTTTAGAGTTCTTTGTATATTTCAGATAGCAATCATTTATCAGATATATGTTTTGCAGTTTTTTTCTACTAATCTTTGTCTTATCTTTTCAATCTTTTGACAGTGTCTTTCACAAAGCAGAAGAATTTAATTTTAATAAAGTTTAGTTTGTCATTTCTTTCATAGATCATGCCTTTAGTTTTGTATCTAAGAAGTTAGCACCAAACTGAAGGTCATCTAGATTTTTCTGCTATGTATCTCTGCTGTGTATCTCCTAGAATTTTTATAGTTTTGCATTTTACATTTAAGTCCATGATCCATTTTGATTAATTTGTGTCAAGGCTATACAGTTTGTATCTACATTCATTTGTTTTTGCATATGGATATCTAGTTATTCTAAAACTATTTGCTGAAAAGTTTCATTCTCTTTTTTTATTCCCTTTGCTTCTTTGTGAAAGATCAGTTGACTATGGTGGGTCTTATTTCTGGGCTCTCTATTTTGTTCCACTGACCTGTTTGTCGCTTCTTTTACCAAAAATACACTTGATTATCATAGCTGTATGGTAAGTTTTGAAGCTGGATAATGACAGTCCCCCAACTTTACATTTCTCATTTAATATTATATTGGCTATTCTGGGTCTTTGCTGTCTCCACATAAACTTTAGAATCAGTTTTGTCAGTATCTACAAAAAAAAATTGTTGGGATTTTGATTGGGATTGTGCTGAATCTATAGATCAAGCTGGAAAGAACTGACATCTTAACAACATTGAGTTTTCCTATCCATGAGTATTAATTTTTTCTGCACTTATTTCCTTTTTCTCAATTTCTTTCATTAGAGTTCTGTATTTTTCCTTATATAGACTTTGTACATATTTTGTTAGATTTATGCCTAAGTGTTTAAGTTTTGGAGTGTGCTAATGTAAATGGATATGTTTTTAATTTCAAGTCCACACTGTTCATTAATAATATATAGGAAAGCAATTAACTTTTGTGTATTAACCATGTGCCCTGCAACTTTGCTGTAGCTGTGAATTACTTTCAGGAGGTTTCTGTTTGCTATTGGCTCGTTCTTATTTTCTATGTACATGATAGTGTCATATGCAAATAAAGTTTTGTGTCTTCTTTCCCAGTCTGTATACTTTTATTTCCTGTCTTGTCTTATTCCATTATCTAGAACTACCACATAATGATGTTCAAAAAGGAGTGGTGAGAGGGGACATTCTTGCTGTGTTAATTGACCATAGGTGTATGGGTTTATTTCTGAGATCTCGGTTATGTTCCATTGATCCATGTCATTTCTGTGGCAATAATCATGCTCTTTTCATTACAGTAACTTTGTAGTATTGTCTGTATCTGGAAGGGTTATGTATCCCACCTTATTCCTTTTCCTCTGGATTCTTTGCCAATTCTGTCTTTTCCTCTGGATTTCTTTGCCAATTCTGAGTCTTTTGCCAATTTCTGAGTCTTTTCTTTGCCAATTCTGAGTCTTTTATCCCCACAGAACTGGGGATAAAAGGTCATGGGTACTTTGATAGAAATCAGGTTTAATCTATAGATTTCTTTGGATAGTATGGACATTTTAGCTTCTTTCGGTCCAAGAGCATGGGATAAATTTTCATTTCTTTGAATCATCTTCAGTTTCCTTTATGAATGTTTTGTAGTTCTTAGTCTTTCACCTTCTTGATCCGGTTTATTCCTACATATTTTATTTTTTTTGGATGAGATTTTAAAAGATTTTAATATTCCTTTCCTGATATTTCATTGTTAGTATAAAGAAATGCAACCAATTTCTGTATGTTAATCTTGTATCCTGCTACCTTGCTGAATTCCTTTTTCAGTTCTAGTAGCTTTTGTGTGGAATCTTTAGGCTTTTCTATATAGAGTATCATGTCATCTGTATATAATGGCAGTTTTACTTCTTCCTTTCCAATCTGGATACCTTTTATTTTTAATTTTCTTGTCTGATTGCTATGCCTAGTACTTCTAATATTATGCTGCATAAAAGTGGTAAAAATGGACATATTTGTCTTGCTCCAGATTTTAGTGGGAAGGCTTTTCACTGAATATTATAATGGTTGTGACATCTCACAACTTTTGATGTTA
This sequence comes from Bison bison bison, assembly GCF_000754665.1. Classification (NCBI taxonomy): domain Eukaryota; kingdom Metazoa; phylum Chordata; class Mammalia; order Artiodactyla; family Bovidae; genus Bison; species Bison bison. The sequence goes on along the minus strand of NW_011494644.1, from coordinate 3,719,709 downwards.
TTTTTTATTTTCGTTTACCTCAAAATATTTTAAAACTTCTGTTGATATTTCTTTTATGACCATGTGTTATTTAGAAGTATGTAGTTTAATTTCCCAAGTATTGGGGGATTTTTCCAACTGTCTTTTCTGTTATTAAGTTATGAGAATAAAAATTCTTGCCTCATTTCCAATGGTAGGGAGAAAGTATTCCATCTTTCACCATTAAGTGTAATGGGTTTTTTGCTTTTATGTTTTTAAACCACTTTTTTGTAGTAAGAATGACATATAAAAAGCTGTATATACTTAATATGTATAAAAGTGTAATGATAGTGTAGGTATTCATAGATGCTCTGTATCAGGCTATGGACATTCTCTTCTATTCCTAGTTTGTTTAGGGATTTTTATCAATGAATACTGGACTTTGTCAAATGCTTTTTCTGCTTCAATTTACATTATCGTGTGATTTTTCTTCTTTCAACTGTTAATATCATGTATTACATTGCTTGATTTTCAAATATTAAATCAACCTTGCATTCTGCTGATAAACTTCACTTAAACATGGTATATGATTCTTTTTATATATTGTATCTTTTTATATATATAAAAAGAAATGTGCATATTTTTCCTTCTTTTAAAAAATTATTAATATTCTATTAACAAAGTTGTGTGGGCTGATAAAGTATGTTATTTATTAATGAAGTTATATAAATGAATCTATTTTTAGTCTCAGCAGCCCTGAAAGAAAAGTATTTTTGAGTTAATTAGCAACATGATAATATAAGAGTTAATATTAATTTGAAATATAAAAGAAGAAAGCAGCAACATGGAAAGACTGAATGTGAAACCCAAATGTTAAAAGATACCTGTGAAAGAAAGGGAGAAGAAAATGAATGTTTTGGCAAAGTTTTTTTTAATGAGATGTCATTTTTTGCTTTAAAGAATATCTATTTTTAAATAATTCAGCCTTGCATAAAATCTGTCAGAACCGTACAGTTAACTCCCATGTCCCTATTCACCCACATTCGCCAATTGTTAATATTTCACAGCATTTGTGGAACACTTTTCGATACTTCTGTAATAGGATCTACAACTTCCACTAACAATTGCTTCCATGTACTAACATTCTATGCCAGGCATTATATTAGCCACTTTACTTGTCTCATATAATTTTTACAGCTACCCTCCAAGGTACCCATTACTACTGAGGCTTAGAAAAGTTCAATCAGTATGCCCAAGGCTTCACTGGTTAGGTAGAGCTTTCAGACCAACTCCAAAGCTTGTGCTTGTTAACAGTGTCATACCATAGACATAATTCTAAATTCAGAGAATTAAGGTACATGTGATTAACACTATTTGGTGATCTGACCTTTCTCCCACCCCATCTTTTCTATTTCAGGACCCCTCTTTTTACTGAATGCTGAGGAAATCGCAGAAGAAATAGGGAATATGTGGAGGACAATATACAAATTGACCAAGACCTTAGCGGACATGCCTGCACCTAGGCGCTTAGCAGAGAATGTAAAAATCAAGATTGATAAATTCAAGCAGCACATCCCTATCCTCACCATTTCCTGCAACCCAGGAATGAAAGACCGGCACTGGCAGCAGGTCCTTGTCACTGCCCACCCCACCAGCCCAGCCCGTTTCTGGTCCTGATAGCCCTTTGGAAGGCAGGAACCATTAATAGGCCAAGGTTCTTCTTTCTGAAAGGAGAATCTACTTGAGGCCAAGAGAGTAGTAAAGGCGGTGATACCCTTCCTGCCTCTCCACATGAATAGGCTGATCCTTTTCTTTGGGGACCCCATTGCTGGTGGTTGAGTATTAGTCCAGCCAGTGGCCACAAAAGCTCTCCTTATCTGCTTTCCTAAGCACATGGCTGCGCAGGGTCCTAAAGACAATAGTGCTCAGTTGCTCAGTTGTGCCTGACTCTCTGGGGCCCAATGGACTGTAATTCATGAGGCTCCCTTGTCCATGGAATTTTCCATGCAAGAATACTGAAGTGGGTTGCCGTTTTCTGCTCCAGGGGATCTTTCTGACCCAGGAGTCGAACCCATGTCTCTTTTGTCTCCTGCATTGGCAGGCAAATTCTTTACCACTAGCACCACCCGGGAAGCCCCAAAAGATGATAAGGGTCTCGAATTACAAGGAGAGGGGCCTGGATTTGTTCCTTGACCTAGGCTACACAAAAGAGAAAGTCTATTTCTGGGGGCTCCTAATGATGCCAAATGATTCCTACTTCAGCTTCATCGTCCAGCAGGCTATGTTCAGAAATAATTTTGCACTGTTTTCTTCAGCCCTTTTGAGTCCATAAATGAGAATAATAAATATTCTCCCTGAAAACGATGGGATTTTTACAAGCAATCAAGTGTGAGGGTGACAAATGTGGTGTGAATACTAATAAGAAAAAAGGAAACTCTGTGTTTGAAAATAACCATCATATTCAAGAGCTTGCAATGGCCTTGAAACGTCTACTACCAGGGAGTTGCTCTGTGTGGAGGTGGAGATGAGACTGGCTCTCCATACACAGATCCCTCCCTGACTGGGCCTGAAATTTCCTCTCTGAAAACCATGCACAAGACCAGGGACATTCTCTCTAAGAAGCAGTCTGAGAGCACCCTTATTAGGAGTATTGAAATTCAAAACATAAGCATAGGACGTAAAGAACAGAGCGAAGACGTCTAGTAGACTTTGGGTCTTGAACTGCCTCAGCAGACAGATCTGTACAAGGACAGCCGCCTTACTTGGTACTCATGGGGTGCCTCTCCCTGTGGATCTAACCTGACTAGCACTTTGACCCATTTAGAGAGTGAGGTAGCCAGATGCCCTCCAGCAGTGCTAGGTCTCTCCATGAGATGGCATTATAGAAAGTATCCTCATCAGTGGCATTTAAACAGTGTTACAGGGGACCCTCAGAAAGCCTTCCTCTCTCCATCTGCTGCTTCCCCTGTGAAGATAGTATTCTCATAGTTGGGCACTTTAAAAATCCCAACCATTCCTAGACATTAATAATTCTCACTTATAAGCCACTTAGATGGACAGATTGGGGGAGAAATTCCCTGGAATTAAAATAGTAACAATAATAGCTGAAGTGTACTGAGTACCAACTATGTACTGAGTACTGTTATATACTTTATGTGGATTCTCTCATTTCATCTTCCCAGCAATCCTTTGAAGATCAATAAATTGTCTCCATCGTCAGTGGAGGATGCATTCTCAGTTTTAAGTGCCAACTCAGGAGATCCTTGTTCACAGATTTGGCTCTGGCGGGGGTTCTGTAGGCTTAACCATCTGTAGCTCTCAAGGCTACAAAATGGATTTTCTAGGGTTGTGAGGTGGTGGTTTTGAGATTTCTGACCATTTCCCAGAACTTAAGCAAGAAAGGCTAGTCTCCACGTTTGAAGCATAGACTTTATTGCTGCTGCAGTTTAAAACAGGATAGAACAGGTAATGCTGCACTGATTATGTACCAAAGCTGACTCTCTAGATGCTGCTGCCCAATGGAAATAATAAGCAAGTATGTAATTTTAAAGTTTCTAGTAGCCACATTTTTAAAAGTATAAACAGGTGAAATAAATTGTGAATATGTTTAACCAAACATGTCTAAAACATTATCAGTTCAATAGATAATCAATATAAAAACATTAATGTGATCTCTCTTTGAAATATGGCATGCTTTCACAAAACTCCAGCATATTTCAATATGAATTAGTTGCATTTCAAGTTCTCAATAACTACAGGGTGTTGCTGCTGCTGCTGCTGCTAAGTCACTTCAGTTGTGTCCGACCCTGTGCGACCCCATAGACGGCAGCCCACCAGGCTTCCCCGTCCCTGGGATTCTCCAGGCAAGAACACTGGAGTGGGTTGCCATTTCCTTCTCCAATGTGTGAAAGTGAAAAGTGAAAGTGAATTCGCTCAGTCGTGTCCGACTCTTTGCGACCCCATGGACTGAAGCCTACCAGGCTCCTCCATCCATGGGATTTTCCAGGCAAGAGTACTGAAGTGGCTTGCCATTGCCTTCTCCGACTACAGGGGGTTAGTGACTACATATTGGACAGTATAACTTCAGGCTCTTAGAATTAGAAAACCAGATGCCTTTTTCATCTATATAATTAACAAAAGCAATTTAAAAATAAAACTACAAATCTCTGAGTCTTTCATAGGTCAAGTGCTATGCCAAGTGCTTTAGACAGTTATGTCATTTAACCCTAGAGATAATGTGTTGTTCTAAAGTCATACTTGAAGAATTAGGGAATAAATGAGAGCCCAGAGCCACCAGAAACAATTGTGCCATTTGTTCTTGAGGAAATGCTATTTTTGTGCCCTACAGTTTGAATTGTACTTTCTAGAGTTATCCAGTATATGATCTGTACAACTATACCTAGAAGACCTATAGGAAACACTAAGGTATGGTGGATGAGAGATCTGGCCTCAGAATTAGATCCAAGTCCCAATTCTGATGGCTATTATGATCTATTAGCTGAATGGTCATAAACAAGATACTTAATTTCTTTATCTCAGTTTCCTTTTATGTAAAATGGGAATAATACTGTATTAGTACCTTCTTCACCTTGTTGGGAGAATGATGGAAGTACGTAAAGCTCTTAAAACAGTGCCTATCACATAGTAAGCCTGCAGTAATATTGCTTTTGTTATTTTATTACCTCAGTGGTCCTCCAGGTGATCTCAGAACCCAGATTGGAAGCTGTTTGAATTGGGTGATTCACTCACGCTTTCACTCCACAAGTGCTTATTGATGTTACATTCCAGGCCCCAGGGACACAGGGCTGAATGTGACAGAACCTGATGCAACTTGCATATCCCTTCCTGCTCTGATATTCTTTAGTCCTACTGGAGCTGGGCAGATGCAAAACTGGGCAATAAGGTTTTTTACAGAGCTTCATTCCCCCAACCCACATGCTCTTCTTGAGCACACATAACCATCATGCTGCCCAGGTCTCTCAATCCCTATAAAAGTGTTCAAAAGCCATCATAGACTTCATCAAAGACTGTTCACAGGGATATTTTCACTTAAAAGATAAAGTGGGGTAATATTTACATGAAAGGAATGGGCATAACAAGTGCTGACATTTCCAACCAGTTAGTACACTGAGTTGGAAGGAAGATTTTTCTCTTTCCCAGCACCCTCAGATCACAGAATTTGGGAATCTGTCTGTCCCATGTTTTATTCAGCACATCCAGCAGCTTCTGAGCATGAACCACATTTTTGCCTGGTTCACTGCCTGGGAGCACAAAACCGGACTTAGTTGTGAGGGCTGTTTAGGTAGTGTGAGACCCATAAGGTACCCACAGGTTTGCATTATGCCAAGTTCTGGTGGGAGAACAACCCCCAGTAAACCAGACACAATGCAGTTGGGGCCCTAGGCTGCCTCCAAGATACTTAGACCTGCACTGTCCAATTCGATAGCCACTTGCTACACTCAGCTATTTAAACATAAATAAGTAAAATAAAATTTGAAAATCAGTTCCTCGGTCACATTAGCCACCATCTCAGGGCTCACCAGCTGAATGTGACTGGTGGCTCCTGCCCAAGACAGCACAGCTCTAGAACATTTCAGTCATCACAAGAAGTCTACTGAACAACACTAATTTGGACAATACACACTTGTTTTTTTCTCTTCGCAGATCAGTGAGATTGTCGGCTATGAAATAAAGCCCACTGAAACGACTTGTCTCTCAAATATGCTGGAATTTGGATTTGGCAAATTCATTGAAAAGTAAGACATCTCCTTTCAGAAAGTTTTTTGGTCAAGGTATCTGTAATTTCCTATAGTTGTGTGACTGGCTGTATAGCAAGCTACATTTCTCATTCTGGTTTAGGAGAACCTCTATTTCAGCTGACTAGCAGCTGGTGAAGCTTTCATCTCCAGCTGTGGAGTTTCTGTTTTTTGTTTAATATTTATTTATTTGGCTGCATCAGCTCTTAGTTGCAGGATCTTTGATCTTCGTTGTGGCATGTGGGATCTTTAGTTGCAGCATGCACACTCTTAGTTGAAGCGTGTGGGATCTAGTTCCCTGACCAGACATTGAACCCAGCCCCTTGCATTGGGAGTGCAGAGACTTAGCCACTGGGCCACCAAGTCCCTCCAGTTGCAGAGTTGATGTCAGATTACGACTAGAAAATTGAGTTAGAGATTCTATTTCAAAAATAAAATTTTTTAAAGAGTTCTTTGAACCTGAGCTCCAAGTCCAGCTAGACTTTGGGCAAGACCATAGAACTTCTCTGGGCCTCAGTTTCCTCTTTGTTAAACAACAGCAACAAACAGAAGGGGCTCTCTGAGCTAAATAAAATATGGTCAAATGAGAGATCTCTTCACTTGCTTTCTCTCCTTCTCCAAATGCCCCTAGAGTTTGCATGTGAGAATTTGTACTATTGAAACTGCTGTTTTTATGACCAGAGATTCTCAGAACCCTGTTTGTTTTTCCATACTTCCTTTAGGGTGATGGGTGGGGAGATGTGTTCCTGAGACTAAAGACCCCGTTAGGCAACTGGGTTTGGGCTCACTCAACACACATGATTCTCGGATTGTGATCCCAGTCCAGCTACATCAGCATCACCAGCGAACTTGTTAGAAATGCACATTCTCAGGCGCCACCCCAATTTGTTCAATCAGAAATTCAAGGGGTGAGCACTGCAATCTGTGTTTTAACAAATACTCCAGGTCAGTGCTGTGCAGTACAGGAGCAGCTTGCTACATGTGGCCTCTCAGCCTTTGAAATGTAGCCTTTCTGAATTTGCTGTGCTGAGCGTGTAAATAAAGGCTGGCCTTCAAAGATTTATTAAGGAAAAAAAAAGCAAAATACCTATTTTAAATAGTGATTATGTGTTGAAATTATAATATTTTATTGTTGTTGTTCAGTCGCTCAATCATGTCTGACTCTTTGCGACCCCATGGACTGCAGCATGCCAGGCTTCCCTGTCCTCCACTGTCTCCTAGAGTTTGCTCAAACCCATGTCCATTGAGTCAGTGATGCCATCCAACTATCTCATCCTCTGTCACCTACTTCTTTTCTTGCCTTCAGTCTTTCCCAGCATCAGGGTCTTTTCCAATGAATCAGCTCTTTGCATCAGGTAGCCAAAGTATTGGAGCTTCAGCTTTAGTATCAATCCTTCTAATGAATCTTCAGGACTGATTTCCTACTGGTTGGATCTCCTTGCTGTCCAAGGGACTCTCCAGAGTCTTCTCCAGCACCACAACTCACAAGCATCAATTCTTTAATGCTCAGCCTTTTGTATGGTCCAACTCTCATATCCATACAGGACTACTGGAAAAATCATAGCTTTGACTAGATGGACCTTTGTCAGCAAAGTAATGTCTCTGCTTTTTAAATCACTGTCTAGGTTCATCATAGCTTTTCTTCCAAGGAGTAAATGTCTCTTAATTTCATGGGTACAGTCACCATCTGCAGTGATTTTGGAGCCCATGAAAATAAAGTCCTGTTACTGTTTTGATTGTTTCCCCATCTATTTGCGATGAAGTGATGGGATCGGATGCCATGATCTTCGTTTCCTGAATGTTGAGCTTTAAGCCAACTTTTTCACTCTCCTCTTTCACTTTCATCAAGGGGCTTTTTAGTTCTTCTTCACTTTCTGCCATAAGGGTGGTATCATCTGCGTGTCTGAGGTTATTGATATTTCTCCCGGCAATCTTGATTCCAACTTGTGCTTCTTCCAGCGCAGTGTTTCTCATGATGTACTCTGCATATAAGTTAAATAAGCAGGGTGACAATATACAGCCTTGACATACTCCTTTTCCTATTTGGAACCAGTCTGTTGTTCCATGCCCAGTTCTAACTGTTGCTTCCTGACCTGCATACAGGTTTCTCAAGATGCAGGTCAGGTGGTCTGGTATTCCCATCTCTTTCAGAATTTTCCACAGTATATTGTGATCCACACAGTCAAAGGCTTTGGCATAGTCAATAAAGCAGAAATAGATGTTTTTCTGGAACTCTCTTGCTTTTTTCCATGATCCAGCGGATGTTGGCAATTTGATTTCTGGTTCCTCTGCCTTTTCTAAAACCAGCTAGAACATCTGGAAGTTCACAGTTCACGTATTACTGAAGCCTGGCATGGAGAATTTTGAGCATTACTTTACTAGCGTGTGAGATGAGTGCAGTTGTGTGGTAGTTTGAGCATTCTTTGGCATTGCCTTTCTTTGGGATTGGACACATGCATTTTCACCAAGTTTATGTAATTTTATTAAAGGGCCTCATTTTCCCCAGTAAGATGTTCCGAAGAAATAGCAGCTCTAGAATAATTATGCTGCACTGAGTATTTTATATGTATTGGCCAACTTATCCATCACAACAACCTAATATTCTAGGTAATTTTAGTCACGTTTTACAGATGAGAAAATAAATTGATTAGAGAAATTAAGTAACTATCCAGAGGTCGCAAGAACCAAGACCTGAGCCCAGGCTAGCTGACTTCAGAGCCTTAATTGTTACTCTTTACTGCCTTGAAAGATAAACCCACCTTTGGAGACAGAGCGTGAGTAAGTACACAGCATCCTGCCACACTTCTCGCCACCGGGCTCAGTTGTGACAGATCCAGAAGTGGTAATGCCTTGGCCAAGTTGTTAACCTCTGTGTGCCCAGTCTCCTTATCTGTAAAATAGAAATAATAATAATAACCAGGTGATCAAGAGTTATTGTGAGGATTATGAGATAAGGCATGTAACCTGAACTGACTTAATTTTTAAGTTCTCAGCTACCACCTATTAGTGAGGTATGGTGCCCTCTATAGCTCACTCTCTGTAGTTAAGGTAGTTTTATCACAGCCCACAGTTAGTTAGGGGGCTTCCCTGGTGGCTCAGACAGTAAAAGAATCTGCAATGCTGGAGACCCAGATTTGCTCTCTGAGTCAGGAAGATCTCCTGGAGAAGAGAATGCTACCCACTCGAGTATTCTTGCCTGGAGAAATCCATGAACAGAGACGCCTGGCAGGCTACAGTCCATGGGGTCACAAAGAGTCAGACATGACTGAGTGACTAACAGTGCATTTGGATAAGGTCAATTTAATATACTTCATGGACTCCCAACCTTAGTAATCCCCTCCTGCAATTATCTGCATAATCATAAGTCATAAGGCACATTTCCAAGCATTTTGTCTTATTTAATTATACCAAAACCTTTGATATGGGCAAATGGGGACTGAAGGCCTGTCAAGTGACTTAGTCACAGCCACACATCCAGCCTATTTGTCTCATACTCATCTGGGTTGACACCTGCCTTTATTATTCTCTTTATGCTCACTCAATTTAGTTGTCTCCTGAGAAGGTCACATTTAGGATGGTGACCATGCTGCTGATGTGTTCATCTGGCATTATCCATGCCTCTTCTACTTCCCTCCGTGAGGCTAAATTTGGGTTTTCAGCTCAACTCAGTTGCCCTGTTTGGCTGACCACATGTGAGTGATTCTATTGCTCCTCCGATAGAGAGGGCAGAAAGTACATAGTTGGGGAGAAAGAAACACTGGATTAGGAGTCAGAGGAACTGGTATCTAGACCTGGTTCTGGCCCTCTGCAGCTGTATATGTGGCTTTGGACATGTCACTTGCTTCCTCTGGGCTTCAGTTTGCTAAAATGTATGTAAAGATCAGATGGATACAATGAAAGAGAGTGCTGAGGCAGACAGAATAATCCTTCCTTTTCCCTCCAAGAACTCTGCTTCCCAGTTCTTCAGCCACACCTGGATTTAGCTCTCCTGCAGAAAGAAGAAGAAAGGAATTTATCTTCTCCTTCTCTCACTATGTCTCTCTTTCTATGTAACCTCTAGAGGGGCTGTTCCATGGATAGGCCAATGCATCAGGAAAATATCAGATATGTTTTTTAAAAGTATGGACAGAAAGTGGAGAAAAAGCCATCATATAAATTAACAGAAGTTCTAAGATCTGAATAAGAAGTCAATAATAAATCAAACCTGCGTCTCTTAAGTCTCCTGCACTGGCAGGCAGGTTCTTAACCACTCATATCACCTGGGAAGCCCACTAATTCTGAAGTAAATAGGAATAAGGAGTAAATGAAAATGGAAAAAAGATCTTGTTTTAATGCTTAAAATAGTGGTTCTCAACTGGGGATGTGCACCCCCAGGGGATACTTTGCAACACCTGGAGACATTTTTGGTTGGTGCAACTGGCAAGGGGTGAGGACTAGGGGAGTCAGCTACTGGCATCTAGTGGGTTGAGGCCAAGGATGCTACTAAACATCCCGCAGTGTGCAGAACAGCTGCTCGCAACAAAGAATTATCTCCCTGTATTAGTTTTCTAGTGCTGCTGTAACAAATACCATAATCCGATTGGCTTAAACAACACAAATTTACTTTCTCACAATTGTAGGTTTGAAGTCTAAGGTCAAAGGGGTTTTTCTTGGGGGTGGGGGCAGGGGATAGGGACTGAGGGCTGGGATTTGGTTTCTTCTAAGGCCTCTCTCCTTGACTTGCAAATGACTGCCTGCTCCTGTGTCCTCCTATGGTCTTCCCTCTATGTACGTATCTTAATCTCCTCTTCCAATAAAGATTCCAGTCATTGGTCCAGTGGCTAACACTTCGCACTCCCAATGCAAGAGGCCCAGGTTCAATCCATGGTTGGAGAACTATGATCCCACATGCCACAACTAAAGACCCAGCACAGCTAAATAAATAAATACTTTTTTTTTTTTTTTAATGATACCAGTCATATGACCTCATTTTAATTTAACTACATCTTCAAAGACTTATTTGGGCTTCCCAAATAAGTGGTAAAGAACCCACCTGCCAATGCAGGAGACATAAGAGACATGGGTTCAATCCCTGGGTAAGGAAGATTTCCTGGAGGAGGGCATGGCAACCCACTCCAGTATTCTTGCCTGGAGAATCCCATGGACAGAGGAGCCTGGCAGGCTGCAGTCCATAGGGTCACACAGAGTCAGACACAACTGAAGTGACTTAGCATGCAAAGAACTATTCATGTCCAAACAAGATAACTCACATTATGAGGCACTGGAGGTTAAGACTTCAGTATGATTTTTGGAGAGATACAATTCAGCCTTTAATATAGCCCCGAAAGTCCATAGTGCCAAGGGTAAAGAAACCCTGCAAAACATTGGAGATACTGGTAAATATTAGAGTAGGATGATAAACTTTTTATAAAATTAAAGGCTTTTTAAATTTCTCTAATGGCTGAGCTGAAATTCCTCCTTTGATGTATTTTTGATGCCTCCTCTGTTGATGTTACTATCACTCTGTCTCCTCTTTAGACTGGAGCCCATCGGTGCAGCTGCCAGTAAGGAATACTCTCTGGAGAAAAACTTGGAGAAAATGAAGTTAGACTGGGTTAACATGACGTTCAACTTTGTGAAGTACAGGGACACTGTGAGTCTCAGTCCAACAGTTCAGCCCCCTGAGAGCAGCCCATTTATTATGTAGTAAATTACAGAAGGGATTCAAAATAGCAAGAGAATCAAGGAAGAAGGATCTCTAATCTGTCTTAAAATTTTTTATTGATACATAATTGACATATAACATTTGTAAGTTTAAAGTATACAACGTGTTGATTTAATACTTTTACATATTGCACTATGACTACCATCCAATATGATTACCATTAACACCCCTATCATGTCACATACCTATCCTTTCCTTTCTGTGGTAGGATAATTAAGGTCTAGTCTTAGCAGCTTTGTAGTTTTTAATACAGCATTGTTGTCTATAACCACTATGCTGTTGCATTAGCTTGTTTCCTCCTGTCTGACTTCCTGTGCCAGTCAGCCTTCATTCCACACACCATGGAAGGATGCATTTTCAAATGAGAAAGGCCTTTTAATTCAGAGCAACAAGCTTTCTATTGAAAAGGAGCTGAACAGCCTCCCGAATTAGCACCTCCCAGGGAAGGCACCCCAGGTCCCTCAGAAATATAACTGAGGTGGACAGTACTCAGCACTTCTCAAGTGTTATTAAGTGCAGGAATCACCTGAGAGTCTTTCTAAAGTGGAGGTTCTGATCCAGCAAGCTTAAGCTGAGTCCCGAGGTTCTGCAATTCCAGCAAGCTCCCAAGTAATACTGAAGCTGTGGTCTCTGGACCCACATTTTGAAGAGCAAGGCTGTACACTTTCTTTTCACTGGTGCTTCTAGAAAATATATAAGTTCATAGAGTGCATAAACCTGAAATGTTTGCTCAGCCATCTTCAGAGGCTGTCTTGTTCTTGGGGTGGGCCATGAGAAGGAGAGCTTGCTGCTTAGGTGAGGCAACAGGCAGAAATTCATATAATGCAGGGCACTGGCTCTTTAAGCAGTGCATCTCAACCCTGGTACTCCTTCTGGTCACTCAGTTCCAATGTGCCTGTGTTGAGGGTGGCTGGGGAGCACTCCCACACTACCATGCAGTATATGACACCAGCTGGGTGCCTTACGATTCAATTCAGTTGTAAGTAGACACTATCTACCCAGAGATTCCATAGGTTAAGACTACAAGACTGCCAATTCTCCTCACCCCCGACTTCAGATGCCAGTCTCAAGCCCAGGTTATCGTGCTTCTGACCAACCAGCTATAGATTGGAGGTCTCTCCTTGGGTTCATTTAATTTGTTAGAACTCAGAAACAGTTTACTTAATAGATCACTGGATTATTATAAGATATAGGACCCAGGAACATCCAGATGGAATGCCTAGGGCAAGGTATGGGGGAGTGGTGTGGCATTTCCATGCTCTTTCTGAGCATGCCACTCACCCAGATCTCATGTTCACCAACTCAGAAGCTCTCTGACCACTCTCCTTTTGAGTTTTTATAAAGGCTTCATTACTTTGGCATAATTGACTAAATCATTGGCCATTGGTAATTGAACTCACTCTCCATCCCCATTCCCCTGCCAGGAGACAAGTTGGTGGACTAAAAGTTCCAACTCTCTAATCCCAGGGTTGACTCTCCTGACAACCAACTCCCCACCTTAGATGTGGTACAAAAGCCACCTCATTAAGAAAACAAAATCTCTGTCATCCCTTAGGAAATTCCAAGGGTTTTAGGAGCTGTGCCAACAACAGGGACAGAGGCCAATTATCTGTCTTACTATAAATCACAACATTACTCTGGCCTGGGATTCTGTATTTTTAAGGCACCCCTGAATTTTTTCTTATCTCTCCTTGCTGTTCTTTGGAACTCTGCATTCAGATGTTTAAATCTTTCCTTTTCTCCTTTGCTTCCACTTCTCTTCTTTTCACAGCTATTTGTAAGGCCTCCTCAGACAGCCATTTTGCTTTTTAGCATTTCTTTTTCTTGGGCATGGTCTTGATCCCTGTCTCCTATACAAGAAAATTATAGACATCAAGGAAACATTTCATGCAAAGATGGGCTCGATAAAGGACAGAAACGTTATGGACCTAACAGAAGCAGAAGATATTAAGAAGAGATGGCAAGAATACACAGAAGAACTGTACAAAAAAGATCTTCATGACCCAGATAATCACTATGGTGTGATCACTCACCTAGAGCCAGACATCCTGGAATGTGAAGTCAAGTGGGCCTTAGAAAGCATCACTACGAACAAAGCTGGTGGAGGTGATGGAATCCCAGTTGAGCTATTCCAAATCCTGAAAGATGATGCTGTGAAAGTGCCGCACTCAATACGCCAGCAAATTTGGAAAACTCAGCAGTGGCCACAGGACTGGAAAAGGTCAGTTTTCATTCCAAACCCAAAGAAAGGCAATGCCAAAGAATGCTCAAACTACCGCACAACTGCACTCATCTCACACGCTAGTAAAGTAATGCTCAAAATTTCTCCATGCCAGGCTTCAGCAATATGTGAACCGTGAACTTCCAGATGTTCAAGCTGGTTTTAGAAAAGGCAGAGGAACCAGAGATCAAATTGCCAACATCCACTGGATCATGGAAAAAGCAAGAGAGTTCCAGAAAAACATCTATTTCTGCTTTACTGACTATGCCAAAGCCTTTGACTGTGTGGATCACAATAAACTGTGGAAAATTCTGAAAGAGATGGGAATACCAGAGCACCTGACCTGCCTCTTGAGAAACCTATATGCAGGTCAGGAAGCAACAGTTAGAACTGGACATGGAACAACAGACTGGTTCCAAATAGGAAAAGGAGTACGTCAAGGCTGTATATTGTCACCCTGCTTATTTAACTTATATGCAGAGTACATCATGAGAAATGCTGGGCTGGAAGAAGCACAAGCCAGAGTCAAGATTGCCGGGAGAAATATCAATAACCTCAGATATGCAGATGACACCACCCTTATGGCAGAAAGTGATGAAGGACTAAAAAGCCTCTTGTTGAAAGTGAAAGAGGAGAGTAAACAAGTTGGCTTAAAGCTCAACATTCAGAAAACGAAGATCATGGCATCTGGTCCCATCACTTCATGGGAAATAGATGGGGGAACAGTGGAAACAGTGTCAGACTTTATTTATTTGGGCTCCAAAATCACTGCAGATGTTGACTACAGCCATGAAATTAAAAGACGCTTACTCCTTGGAAGGAAAGTTATGACCAACCTAGATAGCATATTCAAAAGCAGAGACATTACTTTGCCAACAAAGGTCCATCTAGTCAAGGCTATGGTTTTTCCTGTGGTCATGTATGGATATGAGAGTTGGACTGTGAAGAAAGCTGAGTGCCAAAGAATTGATGCTTTTGAACTGTGGTGTTGGAGAAGACTCTTGAGAGTCCCTTGGACTGCAAGGAGATCCAACCAGTCCATTCTAAAGGAGATCAGTCCTGGGTGTTCATTGGAAGGACTGATGCTAAAGCTGAAATTCCAGTACTTTGGCCACCTCATGCGAAGAGTTGACTCATTTGAAAAGACCCTGATGCTAGGAGGGATTGGGGGCAGGAAGAGAAGTGGATGACAGCGGATGAGATGGCTGGATGGCATCACCAACTCGATGGACATGAGTTTGAGTGAACTCCGGGAGTTGGTGATGGACAGGGAGGCCTGGCATGCTGCGATTCATGGACACGGACATGACTGAGCAACTGAACTGACTGACTGAACTGACTGACTTTTTTAAAGTGCAGTGTGAATTGAGAACTAAAACCCTAAATGCTCTCATACTTCCCTGTCTCCCAGGCTGCATGTCATCCATTGTGACTTCTTTTCCTCTTTCTCTCAATGCCTTGATTTCATTTGATTAACAACTGTAGACAAGTCAATGGAAGGGAGGAAAACTGGGGCCCCTCCCAGAAAGACCAGGCCAAAAGGTGTTACATGATCTGATTGGATTAGATAGATAGAGGCTTTGGGGCTGAGTTGAGGAGTTAAGTTGAGGAACCTGATAACAGCTCAGTTACTTCTGGCCAGTCTTCAGAGTTTTTGATTGAAGTAGCTATAGGCAATGGTCAACAGCAAAATAAGAATCAAGGTACCACTTTATTAAATAGCTGGACTTACCTCCCACTACAGAGCTACTGGTAAAAGGTGGATGAGAAAATATATTCTAGCTCCAAATTAACCACCCAGATATAAGCCTGAAGGAAGTGAAAACAGAGTAAGAAAGACCAGACCTACCACAGGGGGACAGCCCCTTATCAGCTTGCTTGCCACATGGCCCAAGAAGAGAAGTCCATCTACAAGGACTAACTTTTAAGACATAGTAACCCTAACTACTAGTAAAATATGCCAAAAAAAGGTGCTATTGGTATCTGAGTACTTTTAAAATGGTTCCCTCCCCCCAAAGAAATACTTAACAGCTTTGCTTATGAAGTAACTGAGTTCAGACAAACTTAAATATTTGTGCCCCAATCAACTTAATAACTGAAAAAAGTACATATACATTAAAAGAAAATATTTGTATTTTATTTTAAAATAACTGAAGTTATTTGCTGTGAGTTTGCTGTAGTGCCCTGGGGCACATGGTTTGGGAATGAAACCTAATCTAAGCAGATTAGCAGTTGATTCTACCCGAGGAAGCCAGGAAAGCAAGTGAACAGAAAATCAGAAACACAGAGAAGAGGACAGAACTCTTTCTCCTCCAGACAGCAGATTCTAGTTGCAGATCTAGGTTTGAACCACATTTGTTTTCTGCAAAGGAGGTAGAAAAGTCTTTAAGAATATTTTCAAAGTAGAAAATAGAAAACTCTCTCTGCTATAAGACATAGTGTCCCACAGAGGTGGAGATCTGAGCTGTGAGTCCTTTGGGGATCAGTATGAAAAGTTGTGGGAAAGAGGTCTGATTTTAACAGGGTGGGTCATTTTTATTTGCAGGATACAAGCATCTTGTGTGCAGTTGATGACATTCAACTGTTACTTGATGATCATGTGATAAAAACCCAGACCATGTGTGGCTCTCCATTTGTCAAACCAATAGAAACTGAATGCCGGGTAAGAGGAAATGAGATTAAATGTTTTGTGATGGCCCATTAGGCTCTGGGTTTCTTGGAGGAGCAGAAAGTTTTTGTTTTGTTTTTACTTTTTGGCCATACCACGAGGCATGTAGAACCTTAGTTCCCCAACCGCTGTAGTGGAAGCGTGGAGTCTTAACCACTGGACTGCAAGGAAGTCCTAAAAGAAGATTTTTAAGTTCAATTAAAAAGAAAATCCACTTTCTCTTGATGAAAAGCGGCAACAACAAAAGACTAAGTGTTAGTCATTCAACTGTGTCCAACTTGTGTAATCCCATGGACTGTAGCCCAACCAGGCTTCTCTGTCCATGGAATTCCAGGCAAGAATGCTGGAGTGAGTTGCCATTTCCTTCTCCAGGGGATCTTCCCCACCCAGGGATTGAACCTGGGTCTCCCATGTTGTAGGCAGACTCTTTACCAAGTGAGCCACCAGGGAAACTTATAAAGACTGAAAGCAATAACCAAGTAAGCCTTTTTAACAGTCTGGCAGACTGAGCTTTTGCGACAGTCTGCTAAAAGAGAAGATAAGTGTTTTGAGTACAGCGAACAAAAATACATTTGGAAAGTATCTTATCGGTTTTAGAAATCTAGAATGTAAACTACTGGAGGTTAGCCTCCAGTTGATGTAGTAGAAGTAGAATAGGCTAAGGACGTAGACTCGAGTCTGAGTGTGTTCAAATTCTGATTCTGTCCCTTATTGGTTGTGTGACTTTGGACCAGTTACTTGAATATGTCAGTTTCTGCATCTGTAAAGCAAGTTTTATAATAATATCTCCCTTGTGAATCTGTTGGATTAAATTGGTTTTCACCTACATAAAGCACTTGGACCATCACTTGGCACAGAGGAAGCCTTAAAACTATTATTGTTATTGTTGTTTTTTAAGATGACCCTGAAAATCAGGATATTTTTAAAATTCCTTTTTAGGCTTGTTTTTTCTTAATTATTATTATTCCTTTTTAGACTTTTTTTTTTTATTATTCCTGGTTTTTTTTATTATCCCTTAAAAAGTTAAGATGAACCTTAACTTTTTAACTATCTCTTTCAGGATGCTTTCCAGTGTAAATTTTTTAAACAAGCTTGTAGCAGAGCTAACGCTTTCAGTTAATTGGCAGCATTGTTGTTGTTGTGATTATTCCACTAGGAACTCTATAAGGATAAGGAATCTTGTTTTCTCTTTCATTGCTGTATCCACTTTGCCTACAAGAGTGACCAGGACATAGGGGTCACTCAGTAAGTATTTGTGGAACAAGTGAATGACTGAATAAGTTAATGAATGCACCATTTGTTTAGTCAGTGGGTCTGTGATGCATAGTGGCATGTTAATGATTCAGATGTGAAATGCTAAATTTGCAGAAATGGGAAGAAAAGCTAGTTCGTGTGCAGGAAATTTTGGATGCCTGGTTAAAGTGCCAAGCCACTTGGCTGTACCTGGAACCAATCTTCAGTTCAGAGGACATCATAGCCCAGATGCCAGAAGAGGGCAGGAAATTTGCCATCGTTGATAATTACTGGAAATCACTTATGTCCCAAGCTGTGAGTTTTCACTCCCTAGCACATCTTACCATCAGGAATGTGTGATGCCATATAGATGTTCCTCATTATGCAATCCTACCATGTCTCTTGAAATCTATAAGTAAACTGGATTTTACCTAAGCTGATTTTTGCAAATTCAATATCTTTATACTTTTTTAAATTTCTGGTTATTTATTATTAAAAATTCAAACATGGGAATAGCAAATATTAAAATTAATGGCCTTTTGAAGTCCCAACTTCATAGAGGTAACTATTTAAATTTAGATAATTTAGCTCCCATTCCTCATGAGATATAAGACTTTATTTGTTACAGGATAATATAATAAAGCTTATAAATCGAGAATAATTTTAGAATTCAAATAATTCACTATATTTAGTTACTCAGTTATTTAACAAATGTTCAAGGGGCCAGAGCAGATTAGTATAGAATATCATGGTCTGATTCCACAATCCCAGTAGTTAAAATATAATTGGCTTTGTTGCTTTTAGGTGCCCAACCCCAGCCCATTCAATCATGGACAGAGCAAAAGGGTATTATTATGAGCAGTCACCCTTGTGGGATTAGGAGGTGATTAGGCTAGGAGGGTCATTAATTGATGCACTAGTCACACACTCATTACAGTAATCAGTCTCAGAATCTGGGACCTCTTGATGATTATCACCTTTTTATGGAACCCAGGTGAAAGATACCAGGGTTTTGATGGCAGCGGACCAGCCACGGATGGCTGAGAGACTTCAAGAAGCCAACCTTCTGTTGGAGGACATCCAGAAAGGGCTGAATGATTACTTGGAGAAGAAGAGACTATTTTTTCCCAGGTATCTAGTATTGTTCTCTTGTTTGAATTTGCCCTCTTGACCCACATATTGGTAGAATTACATTTTTTTTTTTTTTTATACTGAGAGTTGGCTTCTACTCGTCTATTCCATGAGCTTCTTTGATGGCTCAGTCGGTAAAGAATCCACCTGCAGTGTGGAGACCTGGGTTCAATCTCTGGGTTGGGAAGATCTCCTGGAGGAGGGCATGGCAACTCACTTCAGTATTCTTGCCTGGAGAATCCCCATGGACAGAGGAGCCTGCCAGGCTACCATCCATAGGGTTGCAAAGAGTTGGACACAACTGAGCGACTAAGCACACAAGCACACACACACATCTATTCCATATTCTTTAGAGGTTTTCCATTCCCCAAGAGACAGCTCTCAGGGGTAATGCATGTCTTCATAGTCACTATTTAGAGTGAGGTTGAATGGACACCAATGGAGCCAGCATAGTCAGACACCCAGTTAGAGGGGTATAGTACTCAAAACCCTGGACTTTGGAGTTAAGCAGACCTCATAACCACGTATGGCTATCCAGCACTTGAAATGTGGCTAGTGTAACTTAGTAAAATTTTAATTTATTTAGTATTAATTTTTTAAAGGTAAATAGCCACATTTGGCTAAGGGCTTCAGTGTTGAATAACACAAATACAGCACATATAGTGAAAAAAACCTTGACTTGGAAGCACAAAACTTTGTTAAGAGGAAACCTCTGAAATATGAGCTTCCAATCATATGCCCACTAATGTTTTTCCTAATAAAAATATGAATAATAGCCAACATTAATACAGTATTTACCATATGCCAGGTCACCACTTTAAATGCCTACACATATTATCTGATTTAGCCCTTACAATAATCCTATGAAGTTGCTAACATTGTTTTTACCCCAGTTTTACAAATGAGGAAACAAAACTTGCTGAAAAGCATAAGACTGGTAAATGGACAGATTCAGGTAGTCTGGATAAGACACTCAGTTATTTAAATTTTCTGAGCTTCATCTTCTCCCTAAGTTAATTAACTACATATACAAAGTATCAGTATTTCTTTGTGTATTTTTATGGAATAAAAGTAAGCACTCTCAGAAAAGACTTGGAAAATGTTCTTGATAGTCACATGTTTTAAATGAATTTTATCTTGAAAATACAGAGTGCTAAATAATATTTTTAGTTTTAAATTATACAAAATACTAATTATTACTCTTATGGCCATTGAGCCTTATTCATTGTCACACATGATGAATTTGTAGAGATCACCTACTTGAATTTCACTTGGGAGTGGGAGAAATTGACATCCTAATTAGACAATGGTTAGTCAACCACCCAACAAATAATTATTGAGTTATTCCTATCCATTCAACCCTCAGTTACAGTGTGTTAATTTGCTTTGCTACATAACAAGCCACCTCCAAACTTAGAAGTGTAAAACAGCAACTGTTTACTGACCTCACAATTCTGTGGGTTGGAAAACTAGGCAGAGCTCAGCTGGGTAGTTTTGGCTTCATCAGGGCTCACTCATGTTGATCGCAGTCAACTGGCAGTCCGTCGCCTCAATCACTTGTCTGGTGGTTAGTTTCCTGTTGGCCAGGGCAGCAAGGATAATTGGGCCAAATGTCTTTCAACCTCCAGAAGGCTAGCCTGGGTTTATTCATATGGTGATGGTTGCAGTGTTCCCAAAAGCAGCAAGAGTTGAAACTTCAAGGCCTCTTGATGTCTAAGCTTGAAACTAGTGCAAATTCATGTCTTCCAAAATCTATTGGCCAAAGCAGGATGCAGAGCCAGCCAAGTTTCAAGAGATGTGAAAACAGACTTCATCTCTTGAACAAAGAAGTTACAAATATCGTGGCCTTTTGTAGATAGTGAAGGACAGAGAAGCCTGGTGTGCTGCAGTCCGTGGGGTTACAAAGGGTTGGACATGACACAGCAACTGAACAGCAATACATACAGCGAAAACTGTCATTATATGATCCTTCCATTACTGAATGTAAAACCTAGTGGTTACTGTAGAGATTTATCCCTAGAACATTTTCTGAAAGTTTGCTGTCCCTGCCCTTAAGGTCTAAGTAAGAGAGTGAAGCTATCTTATTATCTCTGATATAAAACATGATAAAGCCCTCTGCACATAAATAGGCTCGTTATTAATGTGCACTTATTTCCCACCTGTAACATTTTCTGAGAATAAGGAAAGATAAGGAAGTTTTCTTTCCTCCTGCCCAGTAGTTCTCAACACTGCTTGCACATTAGAATCGCAGGGATTTTTAAAAATATAAGATCCCAGATCAGTATTGGAATCTCTGGGCAGTGGAACCTTGGCATTAAAACTTTTTTCCCTAAACTCTGCAGGTGATTCTAAGCTGTAGACAAAGTTAAGAACCACTGCTCTATTTAGATGTCTTTCAACTGATACCAGCTCCTCACACACAGCCATATAAAACCCACATATAGCAGCTTTAATCATTTTTTCTTTTTTTGGCTCTGAGTCAAAACTGTCTCCAGTCTCTATGCCCTAGATGAAAAACGGTGAAGGGGAGTTGGCCTTAGATAAGGCCCTAGAAGTAGCTGGTGTTCACTAGACTGTCATCTGCCTGACGGGGAGTATCACTTCTGTTGGGAACAGAAGCTCTTAGAAGAGATTCCAGTAGCCATCTTGCTTTGCTTTGAAATAGGTTCTTCTTCCTATCAAATGATGAGCTGCTGGAGATATTGTCAGAGACAAAGGACCCTCTCCGGGTGCAGCCACACTTGAAGAAGTGCTTTGAAGGAATTGCCAAGCTGGAGTTTACAGACAGTCTGGAGATTGTGGGCATGATCAGCTCAGAAAAAGAAATCGTTCCATTCAAACAGAAAATCTACCCAGCTCAAGCCAAAGTAATTCCATTTACCCATTTTTGAGTTCTTTTCTTTATAACAGCAAAACAGAGAGAAGCAGATTATATGCTGGTTAAGCATTTAGACTCTGGTTTCAGACTATGTGGAACATTTAGATTCCACAACTTAATTATGGGGTAACTGGGGCTTCCCTGATGGTTCAGCAGGTAAAGAATCTGCCAGCAATACAGGAGACACAGGAAATATGGGTTCGATCCCTGGGTCAGGAAGATCCTCTGGAGGAGGAAATGGCAACCAATCCAGTATTCTTGCCTGAAAAATCCATGGGCAGAGGAGCCTGGTGGCTACAGGCCAATGGGTCGCAGAGTCGGACATGACTGAGAGACTAAGCACACAGCACAGCTGACTTTGGGGAACTAATCTTTCTGGGTCTGCTTGTTCATCTCTAAGATGGAGATTATACTGCAATTCACTTGGCACCCTAAATTTGTGGAAAGATTTCAGTAAGATTTGATATGGAGACAGTAGCAGGAACCAGATCCAAAACAACTAATACTGCTTAAATCCCCATGAGCAGATCTAAATTCAAAGAGATCCAGTCAGATCAATAAACTGTCCAGTAGGGGCAGGTGTTTTTAAAGGTCAATAATACATCATGGATTTAATGCCATTTAACTCACATTTTTAATACATGTGCCCTTATATAACGAGTAAAATGTGAGTTACTTCCACTCTTGCTGAACATGACAGCACTTCACAGTAGAAGTAGACTAGCATTCTTGGCCTTGCTTGGTAGACCATTTTTGCCACCCACACATTTAAGTTTCAGCAACTAGGAATCACACCTTGGAACCAGACACCAGCTAGCTTACAAGCACTTGAGGTCAGCAGGTACAGTTACCTGAAACTCTAACATTGAGTAATATGCTGCACATTCTAATTACCTGTAGAGATTCTAAAAACTCCATTTTCCCTGGTTGCATCCCATACCAATCAAATCAGAATGTCTGGGAGTGGGGTTCAGGAATCCATAACTTTTAAAGAACTCCAGATGATGCCAATGCTCAGCAAAGTTTGAGGACCCCTGGAATAATGCAAGAATTAAAACTGTTCAATTAGAAGTGGACAGTTTATTTTATGAACTTGTAGACTAAAAAAATGTACCACCTAAAAGTTGAGTTCTGTTTTATTCAGCATACATTCTTAGGATGTCAAGTTAGGGAGGCAGCATCTCAAGTAAGCCTGAGAAAACTGCTGGAGGTTGGAGGGGAGCCAGGATATTTAGGAGTTTTGTGACTTCTGAATGTCAAAAGATTATTGTTAATGAAAGAAAACCAGATAGCACAAGTTAAGGAATTTATTGCTTTTCTATATGAGAAGATGCAAGAGTCTGAGCTCACTGAAATCAGTCCTTTGATATCCACCTCAGCTATCTGGGGCCAGTATCCTGTGTTTTCATGTCCTGAATTTCCTCAAGCTGCACCTTTGGGGGCGACTGCAGCTTGTAGGCAGGTATTCTTTGTCTCCTTCCTGAGTTCCTTCAGGGCTCACCTTCAGGGGATACAGGGTGGCTGCAATTGCTGGTGGCTGCAACTTCTTTTATTTACTGACATGACAGGCAATATCTTATTTCTCAATCTGAAGTATAAATGTGTCAGTTGTCTCCTGTGAAGTTGTCTTTCAGAAAATGTGAAAGAAATCTATGTTAAAAAGTCTCTATTGTCCCTTTTTTGAAACATACACTTCTGAGAATACAGAAAATAAGTTTAACCAATAGTTAAAGAATATTGGCTTGAAGGTGTGCAAACCTTTGGCCTCCCTCCAGCCCTTTGCTGAGAGAAAGCTGGCCTCTGCCCATGGTCCCTCCCTCCAGGCTTGGTTAACTGTCCTCTCTGTCTGTTTCAACCTGCAGGGCATGGTGGAAAAATGGCTCCTGCAGGTGGAACAGATGATGCTTGCCAGTATGCAGGAAGTTATTAAACTTGGGATTGAAGCATATGTCCAGGTAAATGAAAACTGGGGTACACATGCCAGGGTGTTGGCACACCAAGAAAAATGTGGGGGCCAAGGTTAAATGGAAGCCCGTCTTCCACTAAAACCCATCCCTCTCCTGATAAATAACACCTGACCCCTCTGTGCCTCTCTTCTTTTTCCATTTAAATCCTGGGGCAGTATATATAGTTCTGAATATGAAAGGTTTACAATTACAAGCAGCCCATACCAGTATATCCTATGAGCCAGAACCCTTTGATTGCTGTGGGCCAGTCCTTTCTGTGAAAATAATTGATGGCAAGAGGTTTATTTAGAGCCTCTTCCTGATTAAGCATCCCCTCCCCTAGGTTTTTCATTTAGCATTGCACATGCCCTGTTTACTTTAAAAAATTGCACAATGTGAAAATTGCAAGGTAAGTTTTATTTGGGGCAACAAGAAGACTGTAGTCTGGGAAATGGCACTTCAGACACCTCTGAGAAATTGCTCCATAGAGGTAGGGGGCAGGTCAGTATACATGTAATTTTGGTGAAAGGGGAATACATGCAATCAAGCACATATTTTTTCAGGTTTCTGCTAGTCACAAGGAGCACTCATCACCATGAAGGGTATTGGTGCTTTTCTAGATGGAAGGAGATATAAGAATTGAGCTGATAAAAATGGCTCCTGAAAAATGTCTATCTGAAGACCCGTGCTGCAAGTTTTTCTCAGAGCACAGAGTGCCTCATTTCTGCTCTCCACCCTGAATTCCTTTTAGGGGATGCTGAAAATCAGCAGCTGCAGCAGCACATGATTTAATCCGTATAGAGGTAGATGGCAAGTGGCAATTTGTAGATGACACTCCAAAGGGCACAACTCATTTAGCTCCCAAAGCTTTAGGTGACTTGTATAACAGAAGGCTTAAGGGAAAAGAACCTGTCACAATTACTCCTAAGTTTACTGTTGGCAGACTAGATCTTTCAGTTCAGTTCAGGTGCTCAGTCGTGTCCAACTCTTTACGATCCCATGGACTGCAGCATGCCAGTCATCACCAACTCCTGGAGCTTGCTCAAACTCATGTCTATTGAGTTGGTGATGCCATCCAACCATCTCACCCTCTGTTGTCCCCTTCTCCTTCCTTCAATCTTTCCCAGTATCAGGGTCTTTTCCAGTGAGTCAGTTCTTCATGTCAGATGGCCGAAGTGTTGGAGCTTCAGCTTCAGCATCAGTCCTTCCAATGAATATTTAGGAGTGATTTTCTTTAGGATTTAGTGGTTTGATCTCCTTGCAGTCCAAGGGACTCTCAAGAGTCTTCTCTAACAGCACAGTTCAAAAGCATCAGTTCTTCAGCGCTCAGCTTTCTTTATGGTTCAACTTTCATATCCATACATGACTACTGGAAAGCCATAGCTTTGACTAGACAGACCTTAGTTGGCAAAGTAATGTCTCTGCTTTTTAAATTGCTGTCTAGGTTGGTCATAACTCTTCTTCCAAGGAGCCTTCCATCAGGAAGCTTCCATAAGCCTCTTATCCTTATCCATCAAAGGGCAGACAGGATGAAAACTACAACCACATAAAACTAATCAAACAAATCACATGGACCACAGCCTTGTCTAACTCAGTGAAACTATGAGCCATGCCATGTAGGGCCAAGATGGATGGGTCACAGTGGAGAGTTCTGACAAAGCATGGTCCACTGGAGAAGGAAATGGTAAACCACTTCAGTATTCTTGCCTTGAGAACCCCATGAACCCTTATGGCAGAAAGCGAAGAAGAACTAAAAGAGCCTCTTGATGAAAGTGACAGAGGAGAGTGAGAAATTTGACTAGATCTTTAGTCTCCTCTATTTTAAGTGTTTCTAACTTTGAGGCCCCACCCCTACCCCCAGGACTTTTTCCATTAAAGAAGGAATATCCAATTAACACCTTCCCACTGATGTACCCAGGACTGATGCTGTTGCCTCTCTCCGTAGTATTTGTACTGTAAATGAAAAACCAAGTCCTTTGTCCCCCGATACATTATAAATAAAAAGTTAAAGAAAAATGGCTACCTGCATGAAGTTATTTCATGCAGTTGCATCTATAGCCAGACAAGCTTTTTCTGTAAAGGGCCAGATGGCAAATGATTTTCACTCTGCAGGCAATATACACCAATCACAACTATTTATCCTTGCCTTTGTAGTGCAAAAGCATGCTTAGATGATAGGTTCAACAATGGCCTGACTGTGTTACAACCTAACTTCAGACATGGCTCTCAAGCCATAATTTGCCTTCTATGGATAATTTCTATCTATGTACAGAGAAGTTTAAAAAAGTTAGGGGGTGTCATGGCTATAAAAATTGTGGAGCAGTATTGCAATATTATGTAGCTATCAAAAAGAGTAGTTATATAAATACTTTCTGAACAACACCTTGCTTATAACTGTGTAAAATCCCTAGATGGGAGCATTAAAAAAAAAAAGAGTTATTGATTGAAAAAAATGCACAACATTGAAAACAGCTCCATTACCATAGTCCTTTATGTCTCAGCATAGGAAAAAAACTCAGCAAGAAGCAAAGTGATAGGTAAAAAGTGATTTATTAGAAGAAGATGCTTGTGAGGCTTACAAGTGGGCAGGCAAGAGGATACCATGCCCCAAGAACCTACGGGGCTACAGTTTCATAATCAAAGAAAAAGTGGGTAAAGGAAGAACTTCTTTGTCTTTCTCAAGTAGACATTGTGCTTCCATCATGAGCTCCTCCTTCAAGTTGGGCAGGGGAGTTTTCTTGTCCCTACATGACCAAGCTAGCTCCACAGATAATTGTTTTTCATGCATGCAGAGAGCATGTCCTAGGGGTTGTTAACGTACTGAGTTCACTGGGAAAGATGTGGCTCTCATGCCCCCATTGTTTTATTGTTTTGGGGCACGTCTTATGCTTCTGTTGCATGGTTTTGTTGCTAAACAAGCTGCTTGGTCTTGTAGTTAAGCAAACCTGCTTTCTTGCATAGTCATTAACTTACAGGGGTCTCCTATATTTATTCTACTTACAATCCTCTAGTAAGATTAACTATTTAATCACCTACTTTGTCCCTGTACCCTATCCCTGTTACTGTGAAAGTTGTGAGCTGAGTTTTATTTGGGGCAAAATGAAGACTATAGCCAGGAGACAGCATTTCAGATACATCTGAGAAACTGCTCCAAAGAGGTAAAGGAAGGAAGGTCAGTGTATATATGATTTTGGTGAAGGGGGAGTATGCGCAATCAAGCACATATTATTTATAGAAGGTTTTTTCTAGTCTCAAGAAGGTTACTGCTAATCACAAGAAGCAGATACCACCATGAAGGATTTTAGTGTTTTTCTAGATAAGAGGATTTGCAAGAATTGGGCTCATAAAATCATCTCCTGGAAATATCTATCTGAAGACCTGTTCTGCAAGTTTTTCCCAGAGCATAGAGTAACTTATTCCTGATCTCCACCCTGAACTCCTTTCAGAGGGGTGTTGAAGGTCAGCAGCTGCCACAGCTCATAATTAATCCTTGTAGGTGTAGATAGCAAGTGCCAATTTGTAGGTGATGGAATTAATGAAATTGTTGGTGAGGATCTTTTTATTTTTTATAAAATTCAGGGAGGAAGACATAAATCAATAATCCCAGAAATGTTAAGACTTGTATGTAGGCTTTGAGGCTGGGGATGACTTTTGTTTTTGTTGAGGGGATAAGATTGTGGTGGATATTTTAGGAAGTCAGTTTAAATCACACAAGATGAACTGACCCTGCAAACTGCCCTCCTGCACTTTCCCAGGTCCCCCGTAATCAGTGGGTCTTGCAATGGCCTGGCCAGGTGGTTATCTGTGTCTCCTCCATCTTTTGGACCCAGGAGGTTTCCCAAGCCCTGATTGAAAAGACCCTACCGGTAAGTGAGCCTGTCATGAAGCTTATAGAGGAGATTTAAGCTAGATTATGATTTGAATGACATATAATTAGAGCGCCATTTTTCTAAAGGAAACATAAATAGCCCCATGGTGTCACAGAAGTCAGGGTTTGCTTCAGGATACATGTTTGGAATTAGGACTGTCCTCAAGTTCTGTAGTGCAGAAACTCTCACACTTGTTCCTAGATAGAAATTCTAGGCTAAAGGATCTTAACTTTTATCAGCCTTTCCTTCCAAGTTGCCAGCCTGACAGAATTTCTACCAACAGAGACCTCTTCATCTTTTTCCTGTGCCGAGAAGCCACCTGGTCCTGTTTTCTTCTCTTCTTTCTCCACCATATCCCTTTTCACCACCCCCAGTCCAACACTCACCCACCTCTAGCTTTTTCTTCAGCTTTCTCTTGAAACCATGAATACTCAGGTCCTGCTAATCTTCAGATACAGACACATATTTCCCCTTAACTCTGCCACTAATGCCTATACTTGAGAGTTCAGGACCTAAATGGACTTGAGTTCAACTTCTGACACCTTTACCTGTTAGCTATGTGACCGTGAGCAAGTTACCTAACCTGAGTCTCAGTCTCCTTGTCTATAAAATGAAAAGAATCATACCACCACACCTTACTACTGTGCGGGGTTAAATGAGATGCTGGTAAGTTATTCAGTATCAAGATCATAGGCTATAAACCCCACAGGGAAAAGGCCATGTCTGGTTTGCTCATTATTATATCTCAGGGGGTTATTGCAGTGCTAAGAAGTTGCTTGATAAATATTTTTTGACTGAGTAAATGGTAACTCCATTCCCAACATTTTCACCACGGTGTAATTTTCTATGATTATCGCATCAGATCTGCTGTTATTCCCCCTATATATGATTATCTGGGAGCCAGAATATATTTTAATTTGCTATATTTTGCTTTATACATTAAAATTAGAGCATTAGTATTTGATCAAGTTGCAATTTTTGGCAAGGGAAGCAGCTTCACAGAGATCATGGGGAGATCGAGGCAGGAGCAGGGTAGTAACCAGCGCCCCAAGTTCCCAGCAGGATGGGGCAGGAGGCCAAGAAGCACTGCACACTCCCTTCCGGGCAGCCAGACTTGCTGAGTCTGGATAATAATGCCGAGGAACTGGAGAGGAGGAAAGGAGGGGCCAGAGCTCAGTCAGCAGAAGGCCATGCAGGCAGCAGATTGTCCCCAGGTTGGCCAGCAGCAGAAGCAAGGCCAGGGAGCCCTCCACTCCTGGGCATCCTCCAGCCTTGGCTCCAGCCTTCTGTAGACCCCCTTCCTAGCAACTCCAGCAGGGCCTTTGCCTTGACCACTGGCTGCACGTTGACTGACACCAGATTGCCAGTGAAGGTTTACACACTCCATGAGGACCAGCAGTGGGACAGCCAGGGCACCAGGCGTGTCATCCAGCTACAGGGAGTGGCTGAAGGCATGTCCTTGCTAGTCAAGGCCTGATAAAATGTGGTACCTTGCAGAAAGGAATGGCAAACCGTTTCAGTATTCTTGGCTTGAGAACCCCATGAACAAAATGAGAAAGCAAAAAGATGACACTGAAAGATAAGCACCACCCTCCCAAGTCAGTAGGTGTCCAATATGCTACTAGGGAAGAGTGGAAAAACAACTCCATAAAGAAGGAAGAGGCTGGGCCAAAGTAGAAATTTTATTCAATTGTGGATGTGTCTGGGGATGAAAGTAATGTCCCATGCTATAAAGAAAAATATTGCATAGGAAGCTGGAATGTTAGGTCCATGAATCAAGGTAAAGTGGATTTTGTCAAGCGGGAGACGGCAAGAGTGAACATCAATATTTTAGGAATCAGTGAACTAAAATGGATGGGAATGGGTGAATTTAATTCCGATGACCATTATATCTACTACTATGGGAAAGAATTCCTTAGAAGAAATGGAGTACCCCTCATAGTCAACAAAAGAGTCCAAAATGCAGTATTTGGATGCAGTCTCAAAAATGACAGAATGATCTCAGTTCATTTCCAACAAACTATTTAACATTATAGTAATGCAAGTTTATGCACCAACCACTGATGCCAAAGAAGCTAAGTTAAAACGTTCTATGAAGACCTACAAGACTAACACCAAAAAAAAAAAAAAAGATGTCCTTTCATCACAGGGGCCTGGAATGCAAAAGTAGGAAGTCAAGAGATACCTGGACTAACAGGCAAATTTGGCCTTGGAGTACAAAATGAAGCAGTGCAAAGCTAACAGAGTTTTGCCAAGAGAACACACTGGTCATAGCAAACACTCTCTTCCAACAACACAAGAGATGACTCTACACATGGATATCACCAGATGGTCAATACTGAAATCAGATTGATTATATTCTTTGCAGCTGAAGATGGAGAAGCTCTATATAGTTAGCAAAAACATGACCAGGAGCTAACTGTGGCTTGGATCATGAACTCCTTATTGCCAAATTCAGACTTAAATTGAAGAAAGTAGGGAAAACCACTAGCCATTCGAGTATAACCCTTACAGTTATACAGTGGAGGTGACAAATAGATCAAGGGATTAGTTCTGGCAGACATAGTGCCTGAAGAACTATGGATGGAGGTTCATAACATTGTATAGGAGGCGGTGACCAAAATCATCCCCAAGAAAAAGAAATGCAAAAAGGCAAAATAGTTGTCTGAGAAGGACTTACAAATAGCTGAGAAAAGAAGAGAAGTGAAAGGCAAAGGAGAAAAGGAAAGATACAGAGTTCTAGAGAATAGCAAGGAGAGATAAGAAAGCCTTCTTAAGTAAACAATGAAAAGAAATAGAGGAAAGCAATAGAATGGGAAAGACTAAAGATCTCCTTAAGAATATTGGAGATACCAAGGGAAAATTTCATGCAAAGATGGGCACAATAAAGAACAGAAAGAGCAAGGACCTAACAGAAGGAGAAGAGATTAAGAAGAAGTGGCAAGAATACACAGAACTGTACAAAAAAAGATTTTAATGACTCAGATAATCACAGTGGTATGGCCACTCAAGTAGAGCCAGACATTTTGGAGTGTGAATTCAAGTGGGCCTTGGGAAGCGTTAGTACGAACAAAGCTAGTGGAGGTGATGGAATTCTAGCTGAGCTAGTTCAAATCCTAAAAGATAATGCTGTTGAAGTGCTGCACTCAATATGCCAGCAAATTTGGAAAACTCAGCAGTGACCACAGGACTGAAAAAGGTCAGTTTTTGTTAAAATCCAAAAGAAAGGTGATGCCAAAGAATGTTCAAATTACTGTACAGTTGCACTCATTTCACATACTAGTAGGATTATGTGCCAAATCCTTCAAGCTAGACTTCAGCAGTACATGAAGTGAGAACTTCCTGATGTACAAGCAGGGTTTTAAAAAGGCAGAGGAACCAGAGATGAAATTGCCAACATCTGCTGGATCATATAAATAAGCAATGCAATTCCAAAAGCAATATCTACTTCTGCTTCATCAATTATGCTAAAGCTTTTGACTGTGTGGATCACAACAAACTGTGGGAAACTCTTAGAGAGATGGGAATACCAGGCCACTTTACCTATCTCCTGAGAAACCTGTGTGCAGGTCAGGAAGCAACACTTAAAACAGGACATGGGACAATGAACTGGTTCAAAATTGAGAAAGGAGTATGTCAAGGCTGTATATTGTCACCCTGTGTAGTTAACTTATATGCAGAGTACATCATATGAAATCCCTGGCTAGATGACTGGAGTCTAGCTGGAATCAAGATTTCTGGGAGAAATATCATCAGCCCTCAGATATGCAGCTACTACTTTAACAGCAGAAAGTGAATAGGAACTAAAGAGCCTCTTGATGAAGGTGAAAGACTAGAGTGAAAAAGCTGGCTTAAAACGCAACATTCAAAAAACTAAGATCATGACATCTAGCCCTTCTCTTCATGGCAAATAGATGGAGAAAAAATGGAAACAGTGACAAACATTATTTTGGGGGGCTCCAAAATCACTGCAGACAGTGACTATAGTCATGAAATTAAAAGATGCTTGCTCCTTGGAAGTAAAGCTATGGCAAATTAGACATAGACAGCATATTAAAAAGCAGAGACATCACTTTGCCAGCAAAGGTCTGCATATCAAAGCTATGATTTTTCCAGTAGTCATGTACGGATGTGAGAGTTGGACCATAAAGAAGACTGAGCACCAAAGAATTGATGCTTTCAAATTGTGGTGTTGGAGAAGACTCTTGAAAGTCTGTTGAACTGCAAGGAGATCAAACCAGTCAACCCTGAAGGAAATTAACCCTGAATATTCATTTGAAGAACTGATGCTGAGGCTGAAACTCCAGTACTTTGGCCACCTAATGCAAAGAGCTAACTCATTGGAAAAGACCCTGATGCTGGGAAAGATTGAGGGCAGGAGGAGAAGGGGGTGACAGAGGATAAGATGGTTGGATGGCATCACTGACTCAATGGACGTGAGTTTGAGCAAACTCTGGGAGATAGTGAAGGACAGGGAAGCCTGCTGTGCTGCAGTCCACAGGGTCGCAAAGAGTTGGACATGACTGAGTGACTGAACAACAAGCAGCTGCACTTTTTACAGATTTATTGTTCATAATTCCTAATAGATGTGTTGTAGTTTACACTTGAAAACTGCTTTCATGTACATTATTTGAAACCTTAGAAACACTAAAAATTCTGACTTTTGCAACTGCATTTGTGTGCTACAATTTCCTACCTGTAAAGAATAGAATGCTTCGCATCACACATTCAAGCTCTGGAGTACCATGCATGCTGAATGATGTGCCTTGGCATCCTAAAGTTGTTGGTACAGAATTTCTATCCATCCATCTATCACTGACCTATTGTTCATTTAACAAATATTTGTTGGATATCTGCAACTGGAACTTTGCTAGGGAAAGGGAATTAGTAGTGAATCAAACAGTCATTGTCCTTGACATGAATTTACAGTCAAGTGAGAAAGATTTTTTTAAAGGTTCCTTTATCAAGCTGTGATAAGGAAAGTACAGGGATCCAGAAATCATGGAAAGGAAGGAGAAAACTAAAAGTAAGAGAGGGTAAGATGTCCCAGAAAAACAGGGTCTAAGAGGAGACATAAAATATAAATAGGGAGTAGTCAAGCACAGATCAGGAGGAAGAGCGTGAGAGAGAGAGAGACCAAAATGTGCAAAAATCAGACAACGAGAAGCACGGTGCATTCCAGCAACTAAAGGCAATCTGACCAGAATTGCTGTGTAATGTGTGTGGTTAAGAGAGATGTGGAGAACAGTTCTGTCCCCAGTGGCTTGCAGACATACCAAGGGCACCAGGGATGCATCAAAAAGCCAATTAGGGGACTTCCCTAGTGGTCCAGTGGCTAAGACTCTATGCCTCCAATGCAGGAGGCGCAGGTTTGAGCCCTGGTTAGGGACCTAGATCTCTCCTGCTGCAACTAAAGATCCCACGTACTGCAATGAAAGTACCCACATGCTTCAACTAAGACTTTGTGAAGCCAAACAAATAAATAAATATTTTTTAAAGACTTTTTTTATGCTATGTGTTAAGGATATTCTTGGAGAAGGCAATGGCACCCCACTCCAGTACTCTTGCCTGGAAAATCCCAAGGACGGAGGAGCCTGGTAGGCTGCAGTCCATGGGGCCGCTGAGAGTCAGACACGACTGAGCGACTTCACTTTCACTTTTCACTTTCATGCATTGGAGAAGGAAATGGCAACCCACTCCAGTGTTCTTGCCTGGAGAATCCCAGGGACGGGGGAGCCTGGTGGGCTGCCGTCTATGGGGTCGCACAGAATCGGACACGACTGAAGTGACTTAGCATAGCATAGCAAGGATATTATAATTAATAATAATAACCACCACTATTTACTGGACACTTTATTCATACCAGACATTGTGCCAAGTTCTTTACATTTGTTGTTGTTCAGTTGCTAAGTCCTGTCCAACTCTTTGTGACCCCATGGAATGCAGCACGCCAGGCTCCCCTGTCCTTCACAATCTTCTGGAGTTTGCTCAAACTCCTGACCATTGAGTCAGTGATGCTATTCAACCATCTCATCATCTGTCACCCTCTTCTCCTTCTGCCTTCAATCCTTCCCAGCGTCAGGGTCTTACTCCTCAAAATCTCTTGAAGAATAGCTTTAATTATCTAGATTTGACAGATGAGGAGACTGAGACACAGAGGGTTAAAATCACTTGCCCAGAAGCACATAACAAAAAAGTAAGGAAGGTGAGATAAGCGTAGGGTGGTCTCATATGTTCTTCATTCATTTTTTTTTTTTTTTTAGTTAGGCAATCTGTTTTATTTTTTTTTTAATTTTATTTTATTTTTAAACTTTACATAATTGTATTAGTTTTGCCAAATATCAAAATGAATCCACCACAGGTATACATGTGTTCCCCATCCTGAACCCTCCTCCCTCCTCCCTCCCCATACCATCCCTCTGGGTCGTCCCAGTGTTTTTTATTGTTTAACTCATTTTGAAATAATGTCAGACAGGCAAATAATGTTGCAAAAATAATACGAAGAATTCCCATACACCCTTCATCCAGGTATATTAACATATTAACATCTTACATAACCACAGTACAATATCCAACAACATTGATACAATATTATTATTTAACCTTTTAAACTCATCTTTTGTCTGGTTTAGGATCCAATACAGAATTATATTTAGTTTTCATGTTTCCTTGGAGAAGGCAATGGCACCCCACTCTAGTACTCTTGCCTGGAGAATCCCATGGATGGAGGAGCCTGGTGGGCTACAGTCCAGGGGGTCGCTAAGAGTCGGACACAACTGAGCGACTTCACTGTCACTTTTCACTTTCCTGCATTGGAAAAGGAAATGGCAACCCACTCCAGTGTTCTCGCTTGGAGAATCCCAGGGGCGGGGGAGCCTGGTGGGCTGCCGTCTATGGGGTCGCACAGAGTCGGACACGACTGACGCGACTTAGCAGCAGCAGCAGCTTCATGTTTCCTTTGTCTACTTTAATCTAAAAGAGTTTCAATCATTTTTGTTAATTCTGGCTTACTGCCTAACTTATATATATTGTAAAATTCATCCTTTTTAGTGTGCATTTCTGAGTTTTGACAAGCATGTACATTTGTGTAACCATCATCACAGCCAAGATACAGAACAGTTCCACACACCCTAACATTTTCCTCATGCCCTTTGTAGTCACTATTCTCAGCCTTTGGCAACTACCATTCTGTTTTATGCCCTTATAATTTTATCTTTTCCACAACATTATAAAAGTAAAATCATACAGTATCTAGACTTTCAAATCTGACTTCTTTCAGTTGGCATTATGCTTTTGAAATCTGTCTCGAGGTTAATGACTGGGCCTGAGGGAAAGGGAGGTTGAGGGATGACATCTAGGAGTCTGGTTTGGACCATGGAGTGTGGATGGTATCATTCCAGAGAAGGAATTACCAGGAGAATACAACTTAACACATTGTTCCCTCCTATGCCCCTGCCAGGATTTTCTGAAGAAGAGCAATGATCAGATTGCACAGATTGTTCAGCTGGTGCGAGGGAAGCTGAGCAGTGGAGCTCGACTCACCCTCGGGGCCCTCACAGTCATTGATGTCCACGGTAAGCAAGGAGGTTTCCCTAGCATTAGTGACTGATTAGTAATAGCTGCCAAGCTTGCCTCCCTCCCATCTGGATGGAATGATTCAGGTTCCCTTTTTCATTAGGGAGAGGCTTCTCCAACTGAGAATAAATGAGGGGGTAAGGAAGAGAAATCAATGCTTCTGTGTATCTCGTCTTATGTTTTCCCTCCCATCCCCAACCTTATTTCCAAGAACCCCACCACCAGCACCAAGCAGTGCTCTGAGAACCTGATGGCCACAGCCATTTCTGAGATTTACCAACTGGAAGCAATTTCCTTCTACTGATCTTAACTAATAATTTTTTGTCAAACTTTGTGCTAAGTGCATGACATACATTGTCTCATTTTTATATACATTTCACAGATTAAGAGCCTGTGGTTTATAGAGGCAAATAACTTGCTGAGAGGCACACAGCTAGTAAGTAGCAGAGGCTCTTTTGTAATTTGAACCTGTGTCTGATTCCAAACCCCAAAACTGGAAATGGGCAGTGATGCAGGGAGAGAATGGATAAGAGAAGATACATTCCAACTCTTCCTAAGAAAGAGAAAGAGGGAAGGAGGAAAGGAGGAGGAAGAACTGGAGTCTTTATATAAAACAAACCACCCCCACACCCTCATACCATCATCACCAATGAAACTAGGGCTGAACCAAACTGGTTGCCTGGTAACAGTGTCTCTTTTGCTCACACACCCAGCTTCCTACTGGCATTTCATGCATCTTACTCTCCATAAAGTTGATGCTCATTTCTTTTCCTTTTTTTCTTTTCTTTTGGCCACATGGCTTGTGGGATCTCAGTTCCCTGACCAGGGATTGAACCCAGGCCATGGCAGTGAAAGTCTGGAATCTTAACCACTAGGGCACCTGGGAGCTCCCTGATGCTCATTTCAATCTGATTTCATTTGGATAGACTAGCATAAAATATGGAGGAAAGAGGGAGAAGGTGCTCTTCCTCTGGCTACGTATTTAACTTGTAGGAATAATAAGTGAAGGCATGGTTACTGTCCAGGATGCTTCAGAGTGGTCGAGTTTATACATATGCACACACATACACATTCATGCGTGAACACATGAACATACACTGCTTTGGAAAGGCATCCCCAACCCAAAGCCTTGAGATTCAACTTGCTCTTGGCTCTCTCACACACACCTGTTTTCTGGGTCCTCCCAGGAACCTGGATTGGAATTAAATTCCTCAGGAAGAATGAAAGAGTGTAATTTTGGTGTAATCTTCTGCAGGGACTCTTCAGAATTTTGGATTTTACTGTAATAAAGATTTCTCTCACAGAGAGGGAGGAGACTTACAGAAGTGTCCCTTTGCAAAGTTCTATTTCTGAGATCCTGATTGCAAGCACTATATTAGTTCTGAAGTTGAAATAACAGTTGCCTTGTGAGGTACATAAAAAATGATTTGCATAAACTATGTCCACTCATCAACTTCAGGGCTCCCATCACTGTGAAAATATTAAATTTTCCTATTAACACAATCCTATTACAGAAAGGATAAAACCTAGAAATATATCTCTTACTTAGTTTCTCAACACCTTTCTTCCATGGAAAGACTAAACCTAACATGGGTTCATGAGATCCCTTCCTTTGCTAAGTATATCAGGCCAGGCTAATTGTATTCTCCTAGGATATCCTAAGGAGAAGGCAATGGCACCCCACTCCAGTACTCTTGCCTGGAAAATCCCATGGACGGAGGAGCCTGGTAGGCTGCAGTCCATGGGGTTGCAAAGAGTCAGACACGACTGAGCGACTTCACTTTCACTTTTCACTTTCCTGCATTGGAGAAGGAAATGGCAACCCACTCCAGTGTTCTTGCCTGGAGAATCCCAGGGACAGGGGAGCCTGGTGGGCTGCCGTCTATGGGGTCGCACAGAGTCGGACAAGACTGAAGTGACTTAGTAGCAGCAGCAGGATATTCTAGAGGCCTGGAACAGGGCTAGAAGGATAGCACTGACGATGAGATAGCATTTGTGGTAACTACATACTGAAAAGCACTCTGGGTCACTTTCCCAAGAGTTTAAGGATGATAACAGTAGTTAATATTGGGTTGACCAAAGACTTGTTCATTATTTTCCATAAGATGGCTCTGGTAGCATTTAGTTGTCTTGAACTTCATTTGAAACATTTTTCTTAGATTGTATTGTCACAGCTGTCATATAAGTTCAGTACAGTTCAGTCACTCAGTCGTATCTGACTCTTTGTGACCCCAAGTATTACAGCATGCCAGGCTTCCCTGTCCATCAACTTCAGGAGCTAACTCAAACTCATGTCCATCAAGTCCGTGATGCCATCCAACCATCTCATCCTCTGTTGTCCCCTTCTCCTCCTGCCTTCAATTTTTCCCAGCACCAGGGTCTTTTCAAGTGAGTCAGTTCTTTGCATCAGGTGGCCAAAATATTGTAGTTTCAGCTTCAGCATCAGTCCTTCTGATGAATATTCAGGACTGATTTCCTTTAGGATGGACTGGTTGGATCTCTGTGAAGTCCAAGGGACTCTCATGAGTTTTCTCCAACACTGCAGTTCAAAAACATCAATTCTTTGGCACTCAGCTTTCTTTGTAGTCCAACTCTCACATCCATATACAACTACTGGAAAAACCATGGCTTTGACTAGACGAACCTTTGTTGGCAAAGTAATGTCTCTGCTTTTTAATATCCTGTCATATATGTTTGTCATAACTTTTCTTTCAAGAAGCAAGCACCTTTTAATTTTGTGGTCACAGTCACCATTTGCAGTGATTTTGGAGCCCAAGAAAATAAAGTCTCTCACTGTTTCCACTGTTTCTCCATCTCTTTGCCATGAAGTGATGGGACTGGATGCTGTGATCTTAGTTTTCTGAATGCTGAGCTTTAAGTCAACTTTTTCACTCTCCTCTTTCACTTTCATCAAGAGGCTCTTTAGTTTTTCTTCTCTTTCTGCCATAAGGGTGGTGTCATCTGCATATCTGAGGTTATTGATATCTTTCCCAGCAATCTGGATTCCAGCTTGTGCTGCATCCAGCCCAGCATGTCACATGATGTACTCTGCATATAAGTTAAATAAGCAGGGTAACAGTATACAGCCTTGATGTACTCCTTTCCCGATTGGGAACCAGTCTATTGTTCCATGTCCAGTTCTAACTGTTGCTTCTTGACCTGCATACAGATTTCTCAGGAGGCAGGTAAGGTGTTCTGGTATTCCTCTTTCAGAATTTTCCACAGTTTATTGTGATCCACAAAGTCAAAAGCTTTGGCATAGTCAATAAAGCAGAAGTAGATGTTTTTCTGGAACTCTCTGGCTTTATTGATGATCCAACAGATGTTGGCAATTTGATCTCTGGTTCCTCTTCCTTTTCTAAATCTACCTTGAACATCTGGAAGCCCACAGTTCAGGTACTGTTGAAGCCTGGCTTGGAGAATTTTGAGCATTACTTTGCTACCATGTGAGATGAGTGAAATTGTGCAGTAGTTTGAAAATTCTTTGACATTGCCTTTCTTTGGGATTGGAATGGAAACTGACCTTTTCTAGTCCTGTGGCCACTGCTGAGTTTTCCAAATTGGCTGGCATATTGGGTGCAGCACTTTCACAACATCATCTTTTAGGATTTGAAATAGCTCAACTGGAATTCCATCAGTTCCCCTAGCTTTGTTCATCATGATGCTTCCTAAGGCTCACTTGACTTTGCATTCCAGGATGTCAGACTCTAGGTGAGTGATCACACCATAGTGGTTATTGGGTCATGAAGATCTTTATTGTATAGTTCTTCTGGGTATTCTTGCCACCTCTTCATATCAGCATGCATTAAAAAAAAAAAACAACTTACCAATTTGGTGAATGCTGGAGTCCAGCCCCAGCAGGGATTCAACCTGAAGGGATGAGCAGTGTCGGCGAGAAACTGAGGCAGCCTCTCATTTTTCTTGGACTGCCTGTTTATTTCAAGCTTATGATTCTCTTTTATACTTCTACAAAAGCATTAGGTCAGAGGTTTGATATTTTTAGTTCCCATTGACCCAGATTTATTTTTCTCCAGAAATCATTGTTGCCCTTCAAAAGGAGCTCCTTCCTCAGCGATTCTCTTATCTACTTTTTCTCATGTGTCCTTGTGAATACACTGTAACTCATGCTAATGTCTGGGCCACATACCACATTCCTCAGTTTATTTCTTATTTTTCTAAGTCCTGTTTGCCCCTAGTATCCTAAGCTCACTATTTCTTAGAAAGGGCTTCTACCTAATAATATCTCTAAGTCCCTAATTTCTATAAGCTATAGTAGAATATGATAACATTACAGCAATCCTTATATCTTTAGCTTCTAACTATTTTAATTATTCCTAAGCCCTAAATTCAGCAAACTCCTTTGCCATAAACACTTTTCTCACAAATGGGCTTCAGATAGCAATCCCTCCCATGGCCTCAAGCTGCGGCCTGTGTGCTCACCCTGGAATACTCTTTTGTAAAAGTCCTTGAACAAATGTCAGTGATTAACTTTATGAATTACTCTTTGAGCACAGCTGCAGAAGGCTTTATGCCTTCTTATGCTCCTCTCAAAAACAATAAGCACCTTAATATTCTCTTCAGTCAACTCAGCCGAGGAAAGGGAAAAACAAGTCAGAATCACAAAGCGTAACTCCTTCATTCTGGGTCCGTGCCTACAGAACAAAGGGAGGGGGTTTAGGGCCGTGCCTCCATTTTGTCAGTAATGCCTAATGTGGCTCCTGACAGGTGAATTTCTCTGTTGTTGTTTTTCAGTCACTCAGTTGTGTCTGACTCTTTTTGCAGCACACCAGATCTCCCTCTCCTTCACCATCTCCTGGAGCTTGTTCAAACTCCTGTGCATCGAGTCAGGGATGCCATCCAACCATCTCATCCTCTGTCATCCCCTTCTCCTCCTGCCTTCAATCTTTCCCAGCATCAGGGTCATTTCTAATGAGTTGGCTCTTCTCATCAGGTGGCCAAAGTATTGGAGCTTTTGCTCCAATACATCAGTCCTTCCAATGAATATTCAGGATTGGTTTCCTTTAGGATTAACAGGTTGGATCTCCTTGCAGTCCAAGGGACTCTCAAGAGTCTTCTCCAGAACCACAGTTCAAAAACATCATTTTTAGGCACTCAGCCTTCTTTATGGTCACACTCTTATCCATACATGATTACTTGGAAAAACCATTGCTTTGACTGTTATAGACCTTTGTCAGCAAAATAATGTTTCTGCTTTTTAATATGCTGTCTAGGTTTGTCATAGCTTTTCTTCCAAGAAGCAAGCATCTTTTAATTTCATGGCTGCAGTCACCATCTGCAGTGATTTTGGAGCCCAAGAAAATAAAGTCTGTCACTGTTTCCATTGTTTCCCCATCTATTTGCCATGAAGTGAAGAGGAATTTCTGTGTAGCCATTTTAATGTTGAAGATGGAAGAAAAAGCAACATTTTCAGCATATGCTGCTTTACTAACTCAAGAAAGGTAAAAACACAACTGAAACGCAAAACAAAAAAAGAAAAAAGGTTTGTGCAGTGTATGGAGAAGGTGCTGTGACTGATCGAATGTGTCATAGTCATTTTTGAAATTTAATGTTAGAGATTTCTTGCTTGATGATGCTCCATGGCTGGGTAGACCTGTTGAAGTTGTGAGTGATCAAATCAAGACATTGATTGAGTACAATCAACATTATACCACACTGGAGATAGCTGACATATGCAAATATCCAAATAAAGCATTGAAAATCATTTGTCCTAGCTTGCTTGTGATAATCACTTTGATATTTGGGTTCCACATAAATTAAGCAAAAAATTGACCTCTTTGACCATATTCCCCAGCAATTCTCTTCAATGTAATGAAAAAATTGTGACAGGCAATGAAAAGTGGTACTGTATAATAATGTGGTATGGAAGAGATCATAGGGCAAGTGAACTATCACCAATCACACCAAAGGCCAGCTTTCATCCAAAGAGTGTGATGTTGTATACATTATGGGATTGGAAGGGAGTCCTCTATTATGAGTTTCTTCCAAAAAACTAAGCAATTTATTCCAACAAATACTCCTCCCTATTAGACCAACTGAAAGCAGCACTTGACAAAGAGCATCCAGAATCAGTCAACAGAAAAAAACACATAACCTTTCATCAGGATAATGCAAGACTACATGTTTCTTCAATGACCAGGCAAAGGTGGTCAAAAACTGGTCATCAAACTGGAAGATCTGATTTGTCTGCCATATTCACCAGACATTGCACTATCAAATGTCTATTTATTTCAGTCTTTACAAAATTCTCTTAATGAAAAAAATTTCAGTTCCCTGGAAGACGTGGGAAAAAGCCACCTGGAACAACTTTTTGCTCAAAAAGATAAAAATTTGAGGGAAGATGGAATTATGAAGTTGCCTGAAGATTTACGGAAGGTAGTGGAACAAAATGATGAATATGTTGTTCAATAAAGTTCTTGGCGAAAATGAAAAAAAAAGTGTCTTTTTTTTTTTTTGCTTTAAAACTGAAGGAACTTTTTAATCAACCCAATACTATAAATTTATATAGTGTATAAATAAAGATGTTGCTTGAAGTTTAGAGATGGGCAGAGAGGGTAGTTGAACCTAAAATTGTTGAGATCGAGTGGTCTTGATGACATCCTCAGACCCTTCTGAGGAATCCATGAAAATGGGAGGATGCCAGTGACTCTGCAACTGTGTTTCCATGTCTGTGTCCCCACAGCTCGTGATGTGGTAGCCAAGTTATCTGAGGACAACGTCTGCGATCTGAACGATTTCCAGTGGATCTCCCAACTGCGCTACTACTGGGATTCCAAGGATGTACAGGTGCAGATGATTACTACAGAGGCCTTATACGGCTATGAGTACCTGGGAAACTCCCCCCGGCTGGTGATTACACCCCTCACTGACCGCTGCTACAGGTAAACTCTGGGCCTCCCCAGACCTGAAGGGTGAATAGAGAATTCCAAAAGGAAAATCTGAGAAAGAAGTTTGGAGCAGCTTGAGTTTGTTGTTACCTTTACCTTCTGTATTCTAGATCCTCAGATTTTAGAATTTTTACCTTAGTCAGTGTGGTCTCACAGATGGGCATTTTAGGCCTTAGGAATAAATGAGAACCCAGTAGAAGTCCTAATGCACAGTATTGTGTTCAAACCAACAACTAGACTGTTAATGCCTATCCTTGAAAATGGCACAGTGCTTAAGAAAGAAAGCTCTCCAATGGCAAGAATCAAGAAGGTGCCAGGAGATCCCATGGCCAAGAGATAGAACAGGGGCCAGGTAAAGGACCCAGGCAAGGAGTCTCTGAGCTCTGCCACCCAGTCTGATGAAGAGATTGGGCCATTCTATGCTCAGCAAATTGCTTTGCCACTTCCCTTGGAATTCATAACTTTAGAAACTTGGACTTTGTGAACTTGTCAATTTTGTGATGTTTAGATTTTTCTTTGATTTTATATATTGTTTGAGTGCAACTTTTAAATTATAAAGGTAGTACTTGGGTATTTTTTTTCTTTCAAAGTCCTCAGTCACTTGTTTTCTATGTTCTGTGACTTCTTCAGTCATTTATCTATTCTACTCACTATTCAACAACCATTTCTTGAACTTTACTATGCATTATGTGTTACCTCCAGGAATCCTCAACCTAATGGGGTAGGGGAGAGAGACACACTCAGGTGATTATAAGAAAGTGTGTTAACTGAAACTATAGAAGCTCACACACAGGCCTGTGGAACCACAGTTGACATATCATTCATTCTAATATTTATCTTATGCCTCCCATATGGAACTGAACAATGGGTTCTGAACTCAAGAGTTCATAATCTAGTGGGAGAAATATATTTATTTTTCCTCATTCCATTAGCATTGGTGATCTTTGGAATGCAGAGGGTTTTTCACTTTCATTTGATTCATTTAGTATCAGTTCAGTTCAGTCACTCAGTCATGTCCAACTCTCTGTGACCCCATGGACTGCAGCACTCCAGGCTTCCCTGTCCATCACCAACTCCTAGAGCTTACTCAAACTCGTGTCCATCGAGTCGGTGATGCCATCCAACCATGTCATCCTTTGTCGTTCCCTTCTCCTTCTGCCTTCCATCTTTCCCAGCATCAGGGTCTTTTCTAGTGAGTCAGTTCTTCGCATCAGGTGGCCAAAATATTGTAGTTTCAGCTTCAGCATCAGTCCTTCCAATGAATATTCAGAACTGATTTCCTTTAGGATGGTGTGGTTGGATCTCCTTGCTGTTCAAGGGACTCTCAAGAGTCTTCTCCAGAACCACAGTTCAAAATGATCAATTCTTCTGCGCTCAGCTTTCTTTATAGTCCAACTCTTATATCCATACATGACTACTGGAAAAACCATAGCTTTGACTAGATGGACCTTTGTTGACAAAGTAATGTCTCTACTTTTTAATATGCTGTCTAGGTTGTCATTTAATATGTATATATTCATTTATCCATTCAATCATTCATTCAAACAAATGCTTTTAGGTGCCACCCATACATACTCAGTTGTAACACTGAGTAAAATAGAATTTTTTGTGATGATGATGATGTATTGCCCATATAATCAGGGAAAATCATGTTTAATTATTTGAGTCAAAACAAAATAAACCGAAAGCCAGTTTGTTTCTTGTGTCTTAGGACATGGCATTGAGTTCTTATTTTCTTCCCCTTAGGACACTGATGGGGGCTTTGAAGCTGAACCTTGGAGGAGCCCCAGAGGGTCCAGCTGGGACAGGCAAGACAGAAACCACCAAAGATCTGGCCAAAGCTTTGGCCAAGCAGGTAGGGAAATGCTGTCCATCCTCACACTCTTTTCCCATCCCTCTCTGGAGCCATATCCAGGGAAGTTGGCATGAAGTTCAAGATGGCTTAGAGTACCAGGCAGAGTGGGGCCCCAGCTCCTCCAGTAGAATGAGAAGAGGGGAGCCCCACCTCTGTTTGAAGGTATAGGGTGATTTAGACGGGAAGAAACCCATCCTAAATGGAGCCCACATCCTCTCTCTCTCTAGTGTGTGGTCTTCAACTGCTCTGATGGTCTGGATTACAAAGCCATGGGGAAGTTCTTCAAAGGACTAGCCCAGGCTGGAGCATGGGCCTGCTTTGATGAGTTCAACAGGATTGAGGTAACCCTGGTACTAGGCTACTGAATAAAGGGTTTGGACATACAAGGGCTTTTTTTCCTGGGCTCTTAGTTCCTCAGTGACAGGGCTTATGTGTCTTCTATGGCCCCTTGCACAACGTAAGTACTCCATGAACCAAACAAAAACAGCCCCAAGGAGACAAAATGCCTAGGGTATACATAAACATTCTCACCAAATTCATTCACTCACTTGCTCATTCAAAAATTTATTGAGCAACTACCTTATGTCAGATACTGTGTGTATGTTCATTATACAGAGATGAGCAAGAAACAATTTTGCCCTCTAGACTGTTATAGTTCATCTAAGGGAGATAAAAATTAAATGATACAAGTAGAATATGAGAGAAGTCGATATCAGTGGCACAAAGGAGTCATCACAAATGAATGAGTGGTTAATTCTATTTGGGTAGGCAGTTGAGATTAGGGAATGTAAGCATGCAATTTGAACCAATAAACACCATACATGCATACTATGGATGAAGTATTATGCTAGGCACAGGAACAAAGATAAAATACTGTGGAAACTACTTAC
This sequence comes from Bison bison bison, assembly GCF_000754665.1. NCBI lineage: Eukaryota > Metazoa > Chordata > Mammalia > Artiodactyla > Bovidae > Bison > Bison bison. The sequence goes on along the minus strand of NW_011494644.1, from coordinate 3,675,120 downwards.
AGACACACACACACACATGCATGCATGCATATACACACCAGTTTTCTGTTCTTTTCCCAAAACTCTAAATCATGCTCCTAACTTTGAATGTGAAGGTCTTATTCTCAGGTGATGGGGTTCTTTCTTCGCTAAGTGAAGGATACTATGGCAGAGTGGGGTGGGTGGCTGTCAGAAGCAGGAGCTCAAATCAACCAGCCATTCTCACTCCAGGTAGAAGTACTGTCTGTGGTAGCTCAACAGATTCTCAGCATTCAACAAGCCATTATCCGGAAGCTAAAGACATTCATCTTTGAAGGCACTGAGCTCTCTCTAAACCCAACCTGTGCAGTCTTCATCACCATGAACCCTGGGTATGCTGGCAGGGCTGAGCTGCCAGATAATCTCAAGGTAAACATCAGAGTGGGAAATACTGGGTGTACTTTATGGTATAGAAACCTTTGGAAGTATCCAGGCATCTCACAGAGAAGCCAAATAATAGACCATGTGACATTTTTCAACTATGAGTGAAGATGTTATTTGGCTTCAGAACTCAATCATCTCCCCAACTCTAGCCTTCATGAGGTGGGAGGAAATATATACCATAATAACCAATGGCAAAGAGGAAACAATGAAAACTGGAATAAGTGTCACTATTTCTGATGTCTACAAGGGTCAGACAGTTCATATAAATGAAAAAAGCCACATAGGCCTGATAGGGACTCTGACAGATATCCCACCTAGAGGCAGCAGCCCCTACTTATCCCCAGCCTACTCTGGCCAAGCAGGAATTGTGGGACCTTCTCATTTTTTAGGAAAAACCAGCAATTTTGATTATTACATAAAATCTTATTTTTAGATCCTGGCTTAATGCAAAAACTAAAATCATTGTAGGCAAAATAAAATCATTGTAGACCAAATAAAACAGATTGGCATATAAGAGAGCATCAAAGTTCAACACAGAGAACGCTGGTAAACCACGGAGCTAAGCTAGTTAGGCCCAAGTGGTGTCCACACCAAAGCAGAATGTCCTAACTAGCTAGAGAGATAACAAGAGAGCTAATATATCCTCGAGACCTACTGCTCAACTGGCCCGAGCTACAACCATGGCAATAAGCATTGGCCCTGCTGCTACGGGAAAAGGAAAATGCCTCTGAAGTAGGGGCGAGAGAATGCCAGCCAGGCCATCTTCAAGGGGACAGGCACTAAATGACCTTAGCATGCTGCTCTCATAGATGAAAAAAACCCAAAGTGCAAAGTGACTGGATCTCTACCTGTGGAGCATCTAGCCCCCCAACTGCATGAAGAAAGGGAGACTTTTTTATGGGTTTTCTTTCAAATTATTGTTCCATTCCCTCGAGTGAAAGACACAAGTAAGACCTGGACAAAAATGTATATTCACAATAGCATATGATGCTCCATCTGCTAGAAATGCATTCTGATTAGTTCCTGGAATCTAATTCAAATATACCACTCCTCCTCCTCCCTGGGAATAGAAAAGAAGTCAAGGAAATCCCTACGAGTCACCCCTCCTCTCTAGATCAACATAGACCAGTAGACACCAAAGTAGAATTTGAACCCACATTTCTCATTTTATAGTGCACAATTGTTGTTAAGTCCCTCCTGCATCCCTCCCAGCTAACAACCATGCTGCTGCTGCTGCTAAGTCGCTTCAGTCATGTCTGACTTTGTGCAACCCCATAGACGGCAGCCCACCAGGCTCCCCCATCCCTGGGATTCTCCAGGCAAGAACACTGGAGTGGGTTGCCATTTCCTTCTCCAATGCATGAAAGTGGAAAGTCAAAGGGAAGTCGCTCAGTCATGTCCGACTCTTCGAGACCCCATGGTCTGCAGCCCACCAGGCTCCTCCATCCATGGGATTTTCCAGGCAAGAGTACTGGAGTGGGGTGCCATTGCCTTCTCCAAACAACCATGCTAGATCTGCATAAACAACGGTCATGAGACAGTGTAGCCCAGTAGAAAACACTCAGGGTTGGTGTCAGGAAGTCTGGATTCTAGTCTTGGCTCTACCTCTAACTGCATGACTTAGGCAAGTCTCTTCTCCTCTAAGATCAAAAATACAAAGTCACTTCAGTCATGTCCAGCTCTTTGCGACTCTATGGGCTGTAGCCCACCAGGCTCCTCTGTCCATAGGATCCTCCAGGCAAGAATACTAGAATGGGTTGCCATGCCCTCCTCCAGGGAATCTTCTCCACCCGGGGATCAAACCCATGTCTCTTATGTCTCCTGCATTGGCAGGCAGGTTCTTTACTGCTAGCATCACCTGGAAAGCCCCAATAATAACAATACCTGATGTTTATTGAGCCCTTACTATGTGCTATACACCTTTTTAATCACTTCACTTATATACTATTATTTGCCCTCATGATAACTATGAAGAGGGCATAGTTGTTAGACCATTTTGAGGTTAAAGACCTGAGGTCTAGAGGGGTTACCTAACTTATTCACAGTTGGTATGTAGCAGAACAAGGACTTGATTTTTTAAATCAAGATCTGTCTAACTTCAGGATTCTTCTGCTATATAATTATCCTGCATCCCTGAATGACTTCTGCTGTCTACATTGAAAACCAGAAAGATCCAATAGTTGAATAAAGCTATTGAAACTCCATTTGGCATAGGAGGATGAAGTGTTGCTAGGATACTGGCACCTGAGGCCTTTCACACAACCATTGAGGGACCCAATGTATTTGGATAAGGCTAGTGGGGAGGTGCGTGGAGCAGTGGATCCATCTGGTAAAGACAGTCTCTGTGCACTGATTTGTCCTCCAGCCCTCCTTTCCTTGACTGTCACTGGGTGGTCTGAATGATCATGTTATTTCTCTTTGCCTCTTTAGATGTGCCTTCCCCAGTTTTCACCTTACACATTTAGGTTCTGAATGGCATTTCTTTTCCAGGCCTTGTTTCGGACAGTGGCCATGATGGTGCCAGATTATGCCCTCATTGGAGAAATCTCCCTCTACTCTATGGGATTTCTAGACTCCAGAAGGTACGTTATATTGGCTTTCCAGCGCGTTTTAAAGAAAGAGTGATTGGAATGACTTTTTGTAGGGTGAATTCAAGGTAAATTGTCCATTGGAAAAAAAGAGAAACTTGAGATATATGCTTTTACTCACAAGTTTATCTGAATGTACATAGCCCTGGTCTCTGTCTTGACCCCTTCTCTGACTAGGAAATGGCCAAGATTCCCAAGAAAGAGCCCTCCACTCCCTTTGTATATACCTGGACTACTTCTAAGGAAGACTCACTCATTTCTTCTCTATCCCTCACTGTTAACACACACATACACACACATTCCTAAATGACTGAAAGACATGAAATTATTTCAAGACTGAGTTGTTTTTGGCCAAGATTGAAGAAGAAAAATTAATATAATTTAGAATTAACTTTGTTAGCAATATAATATTTATTTATTCCAATCAACTTGATTATCTCTCACTCAAGTATTACCCAGTTTTCTGAGACACACACATACACAAGCACCAGTCTCTTTTACACATATAACCAGAATTGTGAATATTCACTGTAAAATGGCTTTTATTGATCTATTTCAGATTTTACACTTGTCTTTTCACATTGCTTGGCCATAATCAATTGATTTTTTTGTTACCACAGATATCTCCACAAGGCCCAAAGTGTCTTTGTGGTCTGGAGGTCATTGCTCTTAATGCACAGGGCTATAGATATTCTCAACAGAATGTGTCATCCTTCCTAGGCTAAGAGGCTGCCTCAGTCATAAGAGGTTTAATTTATTGTTTTCTATAGGAGACTTAGGAGAAGGCAATGACACCCCCACTCCAGTACTCTTGTCTGGAAAATCCCATGGACAGAGGATCCTGGAAGGCTGCAGTCCATGGGATCGCTGAGGGTCGGACACGACTGAGAGACTTCACTTTCACTTTTCACTTTCATGCATTGGAGAAGGAAATGGCAACCCACTCCAGTGTTCTTGCCTGGAGAATCCCAGGGACGGAGGAGCCTGGTGGGCTTCCGTCTATGGGGTCGCACAGAGTCGGACACGACTGAAGTGACTTAGCAGTATAGGAGACTTCGCTTACATTTATTTGCCTGTTCAATTCATTTATTCAATTGTCAAGCCTTCATTGAGTCATCTACCTTATGCCCTGCCCAGTCCTAGGTGCTGGTGAGCAACACAGTCTTTGCTTTTAGTGTAAATCAGTCTTGTTAGACAGGAGTCCTGCAAGGGAAACATGCATCAGCACATTAGTTAGGGTAAATCTGACCTCCAAATTCCAATGGCTTAGCATAGTAAAAGTTTTATTTTTTACTCCCTGGAAATCCAAAATGGGTGTCTGCAATCAGGGGAGTTCTTCCCCAAGGAACCCAGGTAACTTATATCTCACAACTATAACACATGAGCATGGAAGAGCTTATGGAGGAGGTTTTTACGGACCAGCCCTTAAAGTGGCATACTTCCACTTCATTCATATGCCACTGGCTAGGAGTCAGCAATGTGGCCACCCCTGTGGGGAAGGCTGGGAAATGTGGTCCCCTATGTGCTCAGGAAGAATCAGATATGGTAGTGCACATGAGCATACATGTATTGTGTGCTGAGTATATTAATTTTTGAGTTGGTTTTCTTAAATTAAAAGATGGATATTGAAAAAAATTGTAATGTTACAGAAGTGCAAAATTGAGTGTCCCCTGGTGGCTTAGATGGTAAAGCGTGTGCCTACAGTGTGGGAGACCTGGGTTCGATCCCTGGGTCAGGAATATCCTCTGGAAAAGGAAATGTCAACCCACTCCAGTACTCTTGCCTGGAAAATCCCATGGACAGAGGAACGTAGTAGGCTACCATCCATGGGGTCGCAAAGTCAGACATGACTGAGCAACTTCACTTCACTTCACTTCATTGTGTCCCTTAGTAGCCCCACTCTATAGGCACTAACATTGTTAATCATTTGATGTAATCTTCCCAAATGTGTCTATGTGTGGCATACACATACACTCATATATACACATAAAAGTATAAACACGTGCAATTTCTTATACAGTACATATTACACTTATGTATGTGCTTGCTATTTTTCATCCTACCTTTGAAAGAGAGTTATAGTGCTTCCTTAGCTCATTATGGTAACTCTATGAAGAAACCTTCAAATGATAAGATTTTTCCATCACGTTCATGGGCAAGCCTGGCTTCTGAAGGACAGGGCACAACATGTTGGGAATGTCTGCTGAGCAGGACATGGGCCTTACTGGAGGGTCTGCAGACATGTCTTTTCCCTCCCAGTCTTGCTCAGAAGATTGTTGCAACCTACCGCCTGTGTTCAGAGCAACTCTCCTCCCAGCATCACTACGACTATGGCATGCGTGCTGTCAAGTCTGTGCTCACTGCTGCTGGCAACCTGAAACTCAAGTATCCAGAGGAGAATGAGAGTGTCCTGCTGCTCCGGGCCTTGCTTGATGTCAACCTGGCCAAGTTCTTGGCTCAAGATGTCCCTCTGTTTCAGGTAGGCAATGGTTTGGGACCTTGGCCAAACACTGAGATTCTACTTCCCAAGATGAAAAAAAATTTTGGCACCTCTTCCACTCCTTACACCCTTTCCATTCTCTAGCCAGCATCCCTATTGCCAGATACCCTCCCCCAAATATTAAGTAATAATGATAATAGCAATATCCCTAATTCTTGATGTTTAATAAAAATATTTTCACTAATAGGATAATATTTGCTGTTGAGTGTGAGTAGTTAGTTTTTCATATCAAATATAATTAGTTTTGTAACTATTTTAACATCTATCTTCCTTACTAAGCTGTAAGCTCTTAGAGACAGAAAGCATGGCCATTTTGTTCATTCCTAGTGTAATGACTGAAATAGCACAGACATTAGCTATTTGCTGACTTTTTAAATTATTGGGAAGAAACATTATGTTTAACAAATATTGTAGGAATTTGTATTTGTGGATAAGATACATGATTTTGGTATAGGAAAACAGGTTTGGAATTTTCCAAGGATTCCTGCTATTTGTAGATTCCATTAAAAAAAAATGTTGAGGTTATATATCTGATAATTTATCCTTTTTACATCTTGAATTTTTGTTAACAGGGAATTATATCAGATTTGTTTCCTGGAGTTATTCTTCCACAGCCAGACTATGTAGTTTTTATGGAAGTACTAAATGCGAACATCAAAAAGATGAAACTTCAGCCAGTACCTTGGTTTATTGGAAAAATTATCCAGGTTGGTTCCATGTACCTATGTGGAAATGTACCTGTTTATTGTTTGCTGAGGTCAGAAATCAGAAAGAACTATGGTAGATTGGAACTGAACTGATGGCAATTGGAAATTAGAGCTGGAGGTAGAGATGAAGACATTTAATAATCCATTGTGCCTTCAATTTTCATTTCTAGGAATTGGCGTTTAAAATCCAATATTTTTCGTATCACCATCTTCCCTGGGGTTTCTTTTTTTTTTTTTTAATTTAGGGATGAAATAGAACCTTTCGGAGCATTGTGCTTTGAATTAGTCAAGACTTTTTTGGTTCCCAATGATAGAATGTGAATGTGGAAGTCGCTCAGTTGTGTCTGACTCTTTGCAACACTGTGGACTATATAGTCCATGGAATTCTCCATGCCAGATACTGGAGTGGGTAGCCTTTCCCTTCTCCAGGGGATCTTCCAAACCCAGGTATCGAACCCAGGTCTCCCACATTGCAGGCAGATTCTTTACCAGCTGAGCCATAAGGGAAGCCCAAGAATACTGGAGTGGGTAGCCTATCCCTTCTCCAGGGGAGCTTCCCGACCCAGGAATCAAACCAGGGTCTCCTGCATTGCAGGTAGATTCTTTACAAACTGAGCTATGAGGGAAGCACCCTCCCAATAATAGAAATTCAATTCAAACTGTCTTATTCAATAAAAGGGAATTTACTCACCTAACTTGAAAAGTCCAGAGATATGTTGGCCTCAGGGGCATAGTAGGATACAGATTTTATTTAGATAAATAAATAAGGAATAAATCAGGAATCCATCTCTCTTCATTTCTGGATTCTGCTTCTCTCTGCATGAAAAACTCATTCTCAGGTAGGCCCCCAGTAACCTCAGACTTAAATTATCTCATGTTCAAGTCCAGAAGGAAAAAGAACATCACTCTCAGAGTGTCCTCAGCAAAAAGTCTCAGGATTAGCTTTGGATGGTGTTGATAAAATCACATGACCATCCCTGAAGCAATTACAAAGATAAGAAGGAGACAGTAATAACCCCACCTCTGCCAGAAGTGGAGATGGAGTCAGAGCCACCCAAGTCAAGTCATGTGGACTGAAACATAAAGTGGTGGTTCCTCAGGGAAAATCAAGGTGCTGTTACTAATACATGAAAGAAGTGTCTCTACAGTCTCAATCTTGGAGAACCTTAGTGAAACTTCACCTAATTTCAGGTTTCCCTCCCTACAATCACTTTCTATGTAAAACTACCTTAGAGACATACACTGAATAATGTAAGTCTCAAATACACTTTTTCTGCAGAATCATGGAACAGAACTACAAGGGACCTTAAGTGCCATCTGGTGTTTGGCCCCATAAGAACACTGGCACCCAGAGAGGGAACAGATTTGGATTCATATAGACCTAGTTTCAAATCTCACCCCCTTCCATTTTTTGCTGTGATTTTAAGCAAGTTAGTTCAACATTCTGAGCCCCAGTTTCCTCATCTATAAAATAAAGACAGTAAAACCTTTCCCATAGAGTAATATTGAGACAAGAAATATGTAAACTGCCAGATATGGTGACTGTCATATTGTCACCATATTGTCATCATTGTCAACCCATCTCCACAGACACGCAAAGCATCATCATTTCACAAAATCATATTGTTATTTAGAATCAAAGATCAAGGTTAGGACCCTGGTCTCTAGATTCTGAATCAGAATAAAATTTCTAGGAATAAAAATTTTTCCCAGGGCTTCCTTGGTGGCTCAGTGGTAAGGAATCCACCTGCCAGTGCAGGAGACACAGATTCAATCCCTGATCCAGGAAGATCCTACATGCTGCAGAGCAGTTAAGCCCATGAACAACAACTATTGAGCCTGAGTTCTAGGAGCCAAAACTATTGAGCCCATGTGCCCCAACTACTGAAGCCCACAAGCTCTAGAACCTATGCTCCACAATAGCAAAAGTCATCGCAACGAGCAGCCCGCACACCACAGATAGAGAGTAGCCCTTGCTTGCTGCAACTAGAGAAAAGCCCATGAAGCAACAAAGACCCAGCACAGCCAAAAACAAATTAATTAATTTTTTAAAATTACTAAAAAAAATTTCCCCTACTCTCTCATTAAGAATAATATTTTTCCCCACTATGTCATCAAGTGTGGTAGTTTTGACACAATTCATTTAACCCAATATTGAATCCCAATTATTCATTGGGATTTTATAGATGCACTATATATCAGTTCAGTTCAGTGAGTTGAGTCGCTCAGTTGTGTCTGACTCTTTGCGACCCTATGGACTGCAGCACTCCAGGCTTCCCTGTCCATCACCAACTTCTGGAGCTCACTCAAGCTCATGTCCATCAAGTCAGTAATGCCATCCAACCATCTTATCCCTTGTGGTCCCCTTCTCCTCCTGCCTTCAATTTTCCCCACCATCAGGGTCTTTTCAAATGAGTCAGTTCTTTGCATCAGGTGGCCAAAGTATTGGAGTTTCAGCTTTAGCATCAGTCCTTCCAATGAATATTCAGGACTGATTTCTTTAAGATGGACTGGTTGGATCTCCTTGCAGTCCAAGGGACTCTCAAGAGTCTTCTCGAACACCACAGTTCAAAAGCATCAATTCTTCAGTGATCAACTTTCTTTATAGTACAACTCTCACATCCATACATGACTACGGGAAAAATCATAGCTTTGACTAGACAGACCTTTGTTGACAGAGTAATATTAAAAACAGCTTTTTAATATGCTGTCTAGGTTGGTCATAACTTTCCTTCCAAGGAGTAAGCATCTTTTAATTTCATGGCTGCAATCACCATCTACAGTGATTTTGGAGCCCAAGATAATAAAGTTTCTCACTGTCTCCATTGTTTCCCCATCTATTTGCCATGAAGTGATGGGACCAGATGTTAGTTTTCTGAATATTGAGTTTTAAGCCAACTTTCTCACTCTCCTCTTTCACTTTCATCAAGAAGCTCTTCAGTTCCTCTTCGATTTCTGCCATAAGGGTGGTGTCATCTGCATATCTGAGGTTATTGATATTTCTCCCAGCAAATTGATTCCAACTTGTGCTTCATTGACCCTGGCATTTCCCCTGATATACTCTGCATATAAGTTAAATAAGAAGGTTGACAATATACAGCCTTGATGTACTCCTTTCCCGAGTTGGAACAAGTTTGTTGTTCCATGTCCAGTTCTAACTGTTGCTTCTTGACCTGCATGAAGATTTCTCAGGAGGCAGGTCAGGTGGTCTGGTATTACTATCTCTTTAAGAATTTTCCACAGTTTACTGTGATCCACATAGTCAAAGACTTTGGCGTAGTCAATAAGCAGAAGTAGATGTTTTACTGGAACTCTCTTGCTTTTTCAATGACCCAACAGATCTTGGCAATTTGGTCTCTGGTTCCTCTGCCTTTTCTAAAACCAGCTTGAACATCTGGATGTCATGGTTCACGTACTGTTGAAGCCTGGCTTGGTGAATATTGAGCATTACTTTGCTAGCGTGTGAGATGAGTGCAATTGTGCAGGAGTTTGAGCATTCTTTAGCATTGCCTTTCTTTGGGATTGGAATGAAAACTGACCTTTTCTAGTCCTGTGGCCACTGCTGAGTTTTCCAAATTTGCTGGCATATTGAGTGCAGCATTTTCACATCATCTTTTAAGATTTGAAATAGCTCAACTGGAATTCCATCACCTTCACTAGCTTTGTTCCTAGTGATGCTTCCTAAGGCCCACTAGACTTTGCATTCCAGGATGTCTGGCTCTAGTGAGTGATCACACCATCATGGCTATCTAGGTCATGAAGATCTTTTTTGTACAGTTCTTCCATGTATTCTTTCCACTTCTTCTTAATATCTTCTGCTTCTGTTAGGTCCGTACCATTTCTGTCCTTTATCGAGCCCATCTTTGCATGAAATGTTCTCTTGGTATCTCTAATTTTCTTGAAGAGATCTCTAGTCTTTTCCATTCTGTTATTTTCCTCTATTTCTTTGCATTGATCACTGAGGAAGGCTTTGTTATCTCTCCTTGCTATTCTTTGGAACTCTTCATTCAAAGGGGAATATCTTTCCTTTTCTCCTTTGCTTTTCACTTCTCTTCTTTTCACAGCTATTCGTATGACCTCTTCAGACAGCCATTTTGCTTTTTTGCATTTCTTTTCCATGGGGATGGTCTTGATCCCTGTCTCCTGTACAATGTCATGAACCTCTATCCATAGTTTTTCAGCTACTCTGTCTATCAGATCTAGTCCCTTAAATCCATTTCTCACTTCCACTGTATAATCATAAGAGATTTGACTTAGGTCATACCTGAATGGTCTAGTGGTTTTCCCTACTTCCTTAAATTTAAGTCTGATTTTGGCAATAAGGAGTTCATGATCTGAGCCACAGTCAGTTCCCAGTCTTGTTTTTGCTGACTGTAAGAGCTTCTCCATCTTTGGCTGCAAAGAATATAATCAGTCTGATTTTGGTGTTGACCATCTGGTGATGTCCATGTGTAGAGTCTTCTCTTGTGTTGTTGGAAGAGGGTGTTTGCTATGACCAGTGCATTCTCTTGGCAGAACTCTATTAGCCTTTGCCCTGCTTCATTCTGTACTCCAAGGCCAAATATGTGTGTTACTCCGGGTGTTTATTGACTTCCTACTTTTGCATTCCAGTCCCCTCTAATGAAAAGGACAAATATTTGTTGACTCACTTTTATCAGTTCCTGTACCACCCTTATTGTCTTCATTTAGACCCTCTGTATAACTCACTTTCAAGGTGAAAAATGTGTGTTAGTTGCTCAGTCATATCTGATTCTTTGCAACTCCATGGATTGTAGCCCTGCAGGCTCCTCTGTCCATGGGATTTTCCAGGCAAGAATACTGGAGTGGATTGCCATTTCCTCCTCCAGGGAAGGTGAAAAATAATGAGAACATAATCTTTAAAATAAAAAGCTTCATGTACTCCCTTTTTCTGAGAGATTCACAGTTTAGAAGGGAAGAGAAAACATGTCACATTAATGTAAATGACCAAAGCATTTCCATTTCAGCTATCATAGACTACTCATCACAGACAGACAAAACAATTAGAAAATTCAAAAAATGAGCTTCCACTTCACTATTGATTCTCAAGGGTAAGGGCTAAATTACATGGAAGGTCATTTGTATTTTACAGCATCTCTCCTGTCTCATAAAATACATTTTAATCTATTGAGAATTCAAATTAAGTCAGAGTAGCATTTAGGCCTTGAGAAAGGAAATTTCCAATAGAAATACAATTTGCTAAAATGACCCCTGTTTCCTTTTCTTCTTTAAAAGCAAGTAGAAATGGTGTAATGGAAAGATTGGCAGCATTGAAATCAGAGGCCCTGTGGTCAAATCCTGGTTCCACCACTGATGAGCTTGGGCAAGTCAGTTAACCTCTCTTGGGCTCAGTGTTCCCACCATTTAAAAGTAGTTAATGATGCCTGGTGGCTCAACTGGTAAAGAATCCACCTGCAAGGGAGGAGCTAAGATGGCAGAGGAATAGGATGGGGAGACCACTTTCTCCCCCACAAATTCATCAAAAGAACATTTAAACGCCGAGTAAATTCCACAAAACAACTTCTGAATGCCGGCAGAGGACATCAGGCACCCAGAAAAGCAATCCATTGTCTTCGAAAGGAGGTAGGAAAAAATATAAAAGACAAAAAAACAGACAAAAGAGGGAGGGACGGAGCTTCGTCCCGGGAAGGGAGTCTTAAAAAGAAAGAAGTTTCCAAACACCAGGAAACACTCTCACTGCCAAGTCTGTGCCAAGCCTTGGAAGCACAGAGGGCAACATAACAGGGAGGAAAAATAAATACACAATTAAAACCCACAGATTATGAGCCCAATGGTAACTCCCCTAGAGGAGAAGCTGCGCAGATGCCTGCACCCGCCACTAGCAAGCGGGGGCTGGGCAGGGAGGCGCGGGCTGCATCGCTTAGAGTAAGGATCTGGCCTGAATGCCCCGAGCGCTATCTGAGCGAAATAATTTGGGCTACCAAACCAGACTGTGGGATAACTACCACGCGAAAAGCCAGCCCTAACCTAGGACACCGCCAGGCCCACGCACGGAACAAAGGACTGAACAGAGATAGCCGGCTGCAGACCATCCCCCTCTGATGACAGGCAGCCAAAGCCGGAAGGAGGCAATCACAGCCCCAGAGAGACATTATCTACAAAACTGTAAGCAGGCTTCTTTGCTAACTAAGACTTCTTGGGGTTCTGGACGGTCAACATCCGCCTGAGAAGGTGCACTGGTTGTACACCCAGAAAACCTAGCGGCAGGGAGGCGATAAGTCGCAGCAACCGCGCTCGCCAAACACCTCATCACCTGAGCTGCTCGGACCTGGGAAGGGCACAAAACGCAGGCCCAACCCAGTCTGCGCCTCTGAGGACTACCCGAGTGCTTGAACCTGAGTGGCTTGGACCTGGGAGGTGCAAGCAGCCCAGGGCCGACCACGGATGGTTCCCAGTGGAGCAACCTAGAGCCTAAGCAGTGTGGGCAGGGAGGGTACAAGCGCCGTGAGCGGGGGCAGACCCAGTGTGGCTGAGGCACTGCGAGCGCATGCCAGTGTTATTTGTTTGCAGCATCCCTCCCTCCCCACAGCGCAACTGAACAAGTGAGCCTAAAGGAAAAAAAAGTGTCCACCACCGCCCCCTTTGTATCAGGGCGGAAAAAAGACACTGAAGAGACCAGCAAACAGAAGAAGCTATAACAGAGGGAACCGCCTTGGAAGTGACAGGCAATAGATTAAAACCCTGTCGTTAGTACCAACTACATAGGAAGGGACCTAAAAATCTTGAGAAATATAAGCCAGACCAAAGAACTAGCCGAAAATGGACTGACCCCACAATACCCACAACACCAGAGAAAGTCCTAGATATATTTTTACTATTTTTACCATCATTCTTTCTTTCATTTTTTTTTATTTTTAAAAAAATTTTAAGTCTTCTATTACTCCTTTAATTTTCACTTTTATAACCTACTATTATTTTGCAAAAAAAAAAGACCCTATTTTTTTTAAAAGCAAACTTTATATATATTTTTTATAATTTTTGTGACCTTGTTTTTTTTTTCTTTTTCTCTTTCTTTTTTATTTTTTTTTTCCTTCTTTAACACTGTATTTTTGAAATTCCAAACTCTAATCTAGATTTTTAATTTTAGCTTTTTGGTATTTGTTATCAATTTTGTACCTATATTTTTTTATAATTTTGTGACTTTTTCTCTCTCTCTTCTTCTTTTCTTTAACATTATATTTCTGAAATTCCAAACTCTACTCTAGATTTTTTATTTATGCTTTTTGGTATTTGTTATCAATTTTGTACCTATATTTTCTTTATAATTTTTGTGACTTTTGTTTTTGTTCATTTTTTTTCCTCTTTCTTTTTCTTCTTCTTTTCTTTAACATTGTATTTTTGAAATTCCAAACTCTACTCTAGATTTTTAACTTTTGCTTTTTGGTATTTGTTATCAATTTTGTACCTATATTTTCTTTATAATTTTTTGACTTTGTTTTTTCTTTCCCTCTCTTTCCTTTCCTTCTCCTTTTCTTTAACACTGTATTTTTGAAATTCCAAACTCTACTCTAGATTTTTAATTTTTGATTTTAGGTATTTGTTACCAATTTTGTACTTTAAGAACCCAATCTTCAGTACCCATTTTTTACTTGGGAGTGAGATTACTGGCTTGACTGCTCTCTCCCCCTTTGGACTCTCCTTTTTCTCCACCAGGTCTCCTGTGTCTCCTCCCTAACCCCTCTCTACTCTACCCAACTCTGTGAATTTCTGTGTGTTCCAGACGGTGGAGAACACTTAGGAAATGGATTACTGGCTGGATCTGTCTCTCTCCTTTTCATTCCCCCCTTTTATCCTCCCAGCCACCTCTGTCTCTTTCCTCCCTCTTCTCTTCTCTGTATAACTCCATGAACATCTCTGAGCGGTCCAGTTGTGGAGTGCACATAAGGAAGTGATTATTGGCTAGCCCACTCTCTCCTCTATGGATTCCACCTCATCTCATTTGGGTCACCTCTAACTCCCTCCTCCCTCTTCTCTTCTCCATGTAACGCTGTGAACCTCTCTGGGTGACCCTCACTGTGGAGAAACTTTTCATCTTTAACCTAGATGTTTTATCAATGATGCTGTATAGAAGGAGAAGTTTTGAGACTACTGTAAAAATAAGA
>NW_011494644.1:3659882-3660682 GCF_000754665.1 Bison bison bison | reverse complement strand
TCATCAAACACCTCCATACCTACACTGAAACCAAGCACCACACAAGGGCCAACAAGTTCCAGGGTAAGACATACCAAGCAAATTCTCCAGCAACACAGGAACACAGCCCTGAGCTCCAATATACAGGCTGCCCAAAGTCACCCCCAAACCATAGACATCTCATTACTCATTATTGGACACTTCATTGCACTCCAGAGAGAAGAAATCCAGGTCCACCCACCAGAACACTGACACAAGCCTCCCTAACCAAGAAACCATGACAAGCCACCTGTACAAACCCACACACAGTGAGGAAACTCTACAATAAAGAGAACTCCACAAACTGCCAGAATACAGAAAGGACACCCCAAACTCAGCAATATAAACAAGATGAAGAGACAGAGGAATACCCAGCAGGTAAAGGAACAGGATAAATGCCCACCAAACCAAACAAAAGAGAAAGAGATAGGGAATCTACCTGATAAAGAATTCCAAATAATGATAGTGAAAATGATCCAAAATCTTGAAATCAAAATGGAATCACAGATAAATAGCCTGGAGACAAGGATTGAGAAGATGCAAGAAAGGTTTAACAAGGACTTAGAAGAAATAAAAAAGAGTCAATATATTATGAATAATGCAATAAATGAAATTAAAAACACTCTGGAGGCAACAAATAGTAGAATAACAGAGGCAGAAGATAGGATTAGTGAATTAGAAGATAGAATGGTAGAAATAAATGAATCAGAGAGGAAAAAAGAAAAACAAATTAAAAGAAATGAGGACAATCTCAGAGACCTCCAGGACAATATTAAATGCTA
>NW_011494644.1:3657930-3659782 GCF_000754665.1 Bison bison bison | reverse complement strand
ATACTTGAGGAGATAATAGTTGAAAACTTCCCTAAAATGGGAAAGGAAATAATCACCCAAGTCCAAGAAACACAGAGAGTCCCAAACAGGATAAACCCAAGGCGAAACACCCCAAGACACATATTAATCAAATTCACAAAGATCAAACACAAAGAACAAATATTAAAAGCAGCAAGGGAAAAACAACAAATAACACACAAGGGAATTCCCATAAGGATACCAGCTGATCTTTCAATAGAAACTCTTCAAGCCAGGAGGGAATGGCAAGACATACTTAAAGTGATGAAAGAAAATAACCTACAGCCCAGATTATTGTACCCAGCAAGGATTTTATTCAAATATGAAGGAGAAATCAAAAGCTTTACAGACAAGCAAAAGCTGAGAGAATTCAGCACCACCAAACCAGCTCTCCAACAAATACTAAAGGATATTCTCTAGACAGGAAACACAAAAAGGGTGTATAAATTTGAACCCAAAACAATGAAGTAAATGGCAACAGGATCATACTTATCAATAATTACCTTAAATGTAAATGGGTTGAATGCCCCAACCAAAAGACAAAGATTGGCTGAATGGATACAAAAACAAGACCCCTACATATGTTGTCTACAAGAGACCCACCTCAAAACAGGGGACACATACAGATTGAAAGTGAAGGGCTGGAAAAAGATTTTCCATGCAAGTAGAGACCAAAAGAAAGCAGGAGTAGCAATACTCATATCAGGTAAAATAGACTTTAAAACAAAGGCTGTGAAAAGAGACAAAGAAGGTCACTACATAATGATCAAAGGATCAATCCAAGAAGAAGATATAACAATTATAAATATGTATGCACCCAACATAGGAGCACCACAATATGTAAGACAAATGCTAACAAGTATGAAAGGAGAAATTAACAATAACACAATAATAGTGGGAGACTTTAATACCCCACCCACACCTATGGATAGATCAACTAGACAGAAAATTAACAAGGAAACACAAACTTTAAATGATGCAATAGACCAGTTAGACCTAATTGATATCTATAGGACATTTCATCCCAAAACAATGAATTTCACCTTTTTATCAAGCTCACATGGAACCTTCTCCAGGATAGATCACATCCTGGGCCATAAATCTAGCCTTGGTAAATTCAAAAAAATTGAAATCATTCCAAGCATCTTTTCTGACCACAATGTAGTAAGATTAGATCTCAATTACAGAAGAAAAACTATTAAAAATTCCAACATATGGAGGCTGAACAACACGCTGCTGAATAACCAACAAATCACAGAAGAAATCAAAAAAGAAATCAAAATTTGCATAGAAATGAATGAAAATGAAAACACAACAACCCAAAACCTGTGGGACACTGTAAAAGCAGTCCTAAGGGGAAAGTTCATAGCAATACAGGCATACCTCAAGAAACAAGAAAAAAGTCAAGTAAATAACCTAACTCTACACCTAAAGCAACTAGAAAAGGAAAAAATGAAGAACCCCGGGGTTAGTAGAAGGAAAGAAATCTTAAAAATTAGGGCAGGAATAAATGCAAAAGAAACAAAAGAGACCATAGCAAAAATCAACAAAGCCAAAAGCTGGTTCTTTGAAAGGATAAATAAAATTGACAAACCATTAGCCAGATTCATCAAGAAACAAAGGGAGAAAAATCAAATAAATAAAATAAGAAATGAAAATGGAGAGATCACAACAGACAACACAGAAATACAAGGGATCATAAGAGACTACTATCAGCAATTATATGCCAATAAAATGGACAACGTGGAAGAAATGGACAAATTCTTAGAAAAGTACAACTTTCCAAAACTGGACCAGGAAGAAATAGAAAATCTTAACAGACCCATCACAAGCA
>NW_011494644.1:3656909-3657679 GCF_000754665.1 Bison bison bison | reverse complement strand
ACCATCACCCTAATACCAAAACCTGACAAAGATCCCACAAAAAAAGAAAACTACAGGCCATTATCACTGATGAACATAGATGCAAAAATCCTTAACAAAATTCTAGCAATCAGAATCCAACAACACATTAAAAAGATCATACACCATGACCAAGTGGGCTTTATCCCAGGGATGCAAGGATTCTTCAATATCCACAAATCAATGTAATATACCACATTAACAAATTGAAAAATAAAAACCGTATGATTATCTCAATAGATACAGAGAAAGCCTATGACAAAATTCAACATTCATTTATGATAAAAACTCTCCAGAAAGCAGGAATAGAAGGAACATACCTCAGCATAATAAAGGCTATATATGACAAGCCCACAGCAAACATTATCCTCAATGGTGAAAAATTGAAAGCATTTCCTCTAAAGTCAGGAACAACAAGGGTGCCCACTTTCACCATTACTATTCAACATATTTTTGGAAGTTTTGGCCACAGCAATCAGAGCAGAAAAAGAAATAAAAGGAATCCAAATTGGAAAAGAAGAAGTAAAACTCTCACTGTTTGCAGATGACATGATCCTCTACATAGAAAACCCTAAAGACTCCACCAGAAAATTACTAGAACTAATCAATGAATATGGCAACCCACTCCAGTACTCTTGCCTGTAAAATCCCATGGACGGAGGGGCCTGGTAGGCTGCAGTCCATGGGGTCGCTAGGAGTCGGACATGACTGAGCGACTTCACTTTCACTTTTCACTTTCATGCATTGGAGAA
>NW_011494644.1:3656105-3656650 GCF_000754665.1 Bison bison bison | reverse complement strand
CAAAAAACCTCGAATAGCCAAAGCAATCTTGAGAAAGAAGAATGGAACTGGAGGAATCAACCTGCCTGACTTCAGGCTCTACTACAAAGCCACAGTCATCAAGACAGTATGGTACTGGCACAAAGACAGAAATATAGATCAATGGAACAAAATAGAAAGCCCAGAGATAAATCCACGCACATATGGACACCTTATCTTTGACAAAGGAGGCAAGAATATACAATGGATTAAAGACAATCTCTTTGACAAGTGGTGCTGGGAAAACTGGTCAACCACTTGGAAAAGAATGAAACTAGAACACTTTCTAACACCATACACAAAAATAAACTCAAAATGGATTAAAGATCTAAACATAAGACCAGAAACTATAAAACTCTGAGAGGAAACATAGGCAAAACACTCTCTGACATACATCACAGCATGATCCTCTATGACCCACCTCCCAGAATATTGAAAATAAAAGCAAAAATAAACAAATGGGACCTAATTAAACTTAAAAGCTTCTGCACAACAAAGGAAACTATAAGCAAGGTGAAAAGACAGCC
>NW_011494644.1:3642576-3656005 GCF_000754665.1 Bison bison bison | reverse complement strand
AGACATACAGATGGCTAACAAACACATGAAAAGATGCTCAACATTACTTATTATCAGAGAAATGCAAATCAAAACCACTATGAGGTACCATTTCACGCCAGTCAGAATGGCTGCGATCCAAAAGTCTACAAGCAATAAATGCTGGAGAGGGTGTGGAGAAAAGGGAACCCTCTTACACTGTTGGTGGGAATGCAAACTAGTACAGCCACTATGGAGAACAGTGTGGAGATTCCTTAAAAAACTGGAAATAGAACTGCCTTATGATCCAGCAATCCCACTGCTGGGCATACACACTGAGGAAACCAGAATTGAAAGAGACATGTGTACCCCAATGTTCATCGCAGCACTGTTTATAATAGCCAGGACATGGAAGCAACCTAGATGTCCATCAGCAGATGAACGGATAAGCAAGCTGTGGTACATATACACAATGGGGTATTACTCAGCCATTAAAAAGAATACATTTGAATCAGTTCTAATGAGGTGGATGAAACTGGAGCCGATTATACAGAGTGAAGTAAGCCAGAAAGAAAAACACCAATACAGTATACTGATGCATATATATGGAATTTAGAAAGATGGTAACAATAACCCTGTATACGAGACAGCAAAAGAGACACTGATGTATAGAACAGTCTTTTGGACTCTGTGGGAGAGGGAGAGGGTGGGATGATTTGGGAGAATGGCATTAAAACATGTATAATATCATATATGAAACGAGTCGCAAGTCCAGGTTTGATACACGATACTGGATGCTTGGGGCTGGTGCACTGGGACGACCCAGAGGGATGGTATGGGGAGGGAGGAGGGAGGAGGATTCAGGATGGGGAACACATGTATACCTGTGGCGGATTCATTTTGATATATGGCAAAACCAATACAATATTGTAAAGTGAAAAAATAATTAAAAAAAAAAAAAAAAAGAATCCGCCTGCAATGCAGGAGACCTGGGTTCAATCGCTGGGTTGGAAAGATACCCTGGAGGAGGGCATGGCAACCAATTCCAGTATTCTTGCCTGGAGAACCCTCATGGACAGAGGAGCCTGCTGGGCTGCAGTCCATGGGGTCACAAAGAGTCAGACATGACTGAGCAACTAAGCACAGCACACACAGCACAAGACATGCCTGAATGGATTAAATGAAATGACTTAGGTGAATGACTTCATGTTTAGCACATGGAGAGGTACAGAGTAAATAGTATTTCTCATCCCTTAAATAATCAGAAATGCACACATATATTATTATTCATCCAAAAGATATTTAAGCAATAGATGAAAAAAATGACTGTAGCCCTCATTCCTTGTTGACTTCTGACTAATTGAAATTCTGGGAGGTTTGGAATGATTAACTTCTTACATGGTGTTCCCTCCCAGATCTACGAGATGATGCTGGTAAGACATGGCTATATGATTGTTGGAGATCCCATGGGTGGCAAGACCTGTGCTTATAAAGTGTTGGCTGCAGCTCTGGGTGATTTATACGAAGGTAAAACTCACATCCCTGACTTCCAGGAAGAACAGGTGTCCCCACTTAGTTGACTGGTTCCAGAGAGATGATGCTAGGCTGTTAGCTTTGCCATCCCTGGATGGTGACATTAGAGCCAGAAACAGAACATGGCACACAGGGGTCTGCAGGCAGAAAATAAAGAGAGGGAGAACTTCTAACGGGGTTTTATGTGCACCATTAGGATGGAGGAATTTTCTCAAATGCTGAACTGTGGTTTCTCCAAAAGCTTCTCCGTGAGAGGGAAACTCCTGCCACTTGCCTGAACAAAATTGTTCTAAAAACAGATCACTGCATGGTTTCTGTTTTCTTTCCATTCCTTCTTTGCCTCTCTTTCTTTGTCTTCCCTTTCCCTTTTTTTCTGCCT
Organism: Bison bison bison; assembly: GCF_000754665.1. NCBI lineage: Eukaryota > Metazoa > Chordata > Mammalia > Artiodactyla > Bovidae > Bison > Bison bison. Next base: position 3,654,135 of record NW_011494644.1, on the reverse strand, counting down.
CCCATTCTCCCTCCCTCCCCTCCACTCTACTTCCCTCCCTCCCTCCTCCTTTCCTTCTTTCCTTCCTTTCATTTAATGTAGAAGATAAGGCCTCAGACTTTTGACTCAGACACAGACCTTGGGCAAGTTACTAAATCTATCTTTGCCTCTGTTTTCCCAGAGGCATCATTGTGATAATGGGATCATTGTGATAATTAAATTAGTTCATACAGATAAATAACTTAGCACAGTGTCTACTCAATAAACAAAAGCTATGTCTTTTGCCAGAGAAACAGTTTTGGCGGTTTTCCTTTTATAAAAACACAAAGCTGTGGTTTTGAAAAGCAGTGCCTCGCTCTGCCTGTGTTTACACAATCCCTTCCAGTGTGCTTTGTTTTAATATTTTTTGTAATAACGAGTTACTGTTGGATTTTTGAGATTTTTGTTTTCAGCACTGACTTGACATTAAAAACTAATTTGGGCATTTCAAACTTAAATAGTAATTTAGGTATTGAATATAGTTTAGGAAACTAAATGAAGAGAAAGGAGGCTACCCCGTTGTCTTTGCCTCAGGATTCTGCAGGAACAATTCTTTACTTAGTTCATGGTTCATGCACTCCAGTTTTTCCTTACTTTGAAGGATCATGTAAAAGTGTGGTTACTTTCTGTTATTACATATGATGTACCACCCATTAGCCTGTGTATTCCAGTTCGGTCCTGGTGCTCTATTCTCAGGAAACACTTATTGAGCAATGAAATAAGAGGTTCCAGGGCTTAGCTAGCCCTTCAGATAGAGGAAAAGGAAAGTAACCCTCTTTTACCTGTCAGTTGTTTCCTCATCTCAAGTCAAAACCAAGGTTCTAGGGTAGCCATGAAAGCCAGATACATAAAGAGACCTGATTATATGGCATCTCTCTCCTTTACTGCCCGAGTTATTTTAGGCCCAGACAGACTTTATTTAGATCTGAATGGCTCATTTGACTTGTTTGAAATGAGCATCAGAAGACAATATGGTGAGAAACTAATAGCTGTAATAACCTAACAATTTAAGGCATTGCCTATCCAGTTATTCCAATTTTTACACAGACTGAGTATAAATTTTATAAGGACTGTCCTTGGAAGGCATGCTGATAAATTTGACCTTTTAGATAGCATTGACTCTTATCTAAAGTTTCACCAGAAACTTTGTAACTTGTGTTGCACCTTCTTGTCCAGCCAAACAGATGGAAGAGTTCGCTGTGGAGTATAAGATCATTAATCCCAAGGCTATCACCATGGGGCAGCTGTATGGGTGCTTTGATCAAGTGAGCCATGAATGGACAGATGGTGTCCTTGCCAATGCTTTCCGAGAGCAAGCATCTTCTTTGTCTGATGACCGCAAGTGGATTATATTTGATGGGCCAGTGGATGCTGTTTGGATTGAAAATATGAACACTGTTCTGGATGACAATAAAAAGGTACCTTTCTGATACCACTTTTACATGGATGGGGAATAAACTCTTTTACTGAAGTGAGTGATTGATCACGATATATAATGTATACACTTATTTACACTGAGAATAAATGCCACATAAGAAAGTAACAGTTATCAATTCATGAATTATACTTTTGTTTTTACCTATAGTGGGTAAGTTGAGTGTGTTTTGAGATACTGTTGTATAATTGTTAAAAGCCTTGGTTCTGGCTTTAAATTGGACTACTAGCTCTACAATTGAGCAAGTTGGGCAAGTCACATAACTTCTCTGAACCAATTTCTTCATTTGTTAAAAAGGTAGTAATAAAATAGGGGTGTTGCTAATTAAGATAGTCCATACAAAGCACCTGATATATGGGATGTATTTTGGTTATCCATTGCTGTATAAATAAAGATGCAAACTATCTTAATACTTAGTGGCTTAACTTTGCTCATGATACTGTAGATTATAAATTTTGAAAAGGCTCAAAAGGGCTAAGCTAATCCTCATGATGTCATCTGGGGTGGCTAGGGCTAGAGGAGCCACATCCATGGTAGCTTCTTCACTCAGTTTTTGGGGGCTCTTTCCTCCTTGACTTGTCTGTCTCTCTGTAACTCTCTGTCTCTGTCTCTCTTTGTCTCTCTCTCTCTCTCTCTGCCTCTCTTTCTCTCAAATAGCATCTTATCCTCCAGGCCTGTCCATGTGACTTGGGCTTATCATTTGGTGGTCTTGAGTAGTGGCACTCCTTACCTGGTGGTTGATTTGCAAGAGGCAGGAAATTAAAATCTCTACTTGGAACTCAAACAGCATTACTTTCTCTGAATTTTGTTAAGTCAAAGAAGTCACAGAACCTTTCCAGATTCAAGGAAGTAGAGAAATAGATGCCACCTCTTAATGGAGGTGGGTGAGATCACACTGCAAAAGTACACGTGGGTTAGCAGACATTGCAGCAGTCTTTGGAAGATATGTTCTGCCTACTGCAGTAAGCGTAGTGGCAAAGAGCTTAGTCTCTGGAGCTGGACAGCCTGGGTTCAGATCCTATCTTACCACTCAGCAGTCACGTAACCTTAGAAAAGCTATACCTATACCTCAATTGCATCATCTGTAAAATGAGGATAATAGTGTCTGTGTTATAATATTGTTAGTAAGATTAGATAAATTAATATTTACAAACTGCTTATAATAGTGCCTGTCATGTAGCAAGTGCTATATAAGGGTTAAAATAAAATAAAATAATATTTATCACCATTTCAAAGGAAGAGGTTTTTTTATTTTATTATATTCATTTTTTTCTTCTGTTTATTTATTTATTTATTTTACTTTACAATATTGTATTGGTTTTGCCATACATTAACTTGAATCAAGGAAGATTTCTTACACTGACTATACTGCCTTATCAAATCCAAATATATTTTCCAACTGCATTTACATTTTGCAAGACTGAGTCATGCTCAACAATGGAAAGCTTAATTATCCAAATTACACACATATACTAGTAATAGCATGTTCATAATTTTGATTATATAACATAAATATAGAAGTGAGTTTTATTCCATGATATGGGCTATGTTATGTAAACTAATTGTATACATGTATTGGTTGATCTTGAGATCAGAAGTATAAAGAGTCAGTGAAATTCCTGATGGCTCTTCTCAGCTCTGAATGAAATCAAACTACTGTCACAGCTATGGGTCTATTTTACTTTTCTCGATATTCAGAGATGACACTGTTAGTGGTGTTAGTCCGTAACAGCTATGACCTTTCTGAGGTTGCAAGTAATGACCTGATTACAGATATGTTTGATGTGGGTCAGGTAATTTGCAAGAAGCTCTTTAGACAGAAACTTAGGAGGAGAAACATGGAGCAATGGAATTTCTTCTTTTCCCCTGAGAGACCAAGGCCTCAAGCCATCTTAGGACTTAAACATCTCACTTTAACCCATGTTGGGAAATGAGAAGCAGTGCCACAGACTTAGTGTATATACTCAGAGGCTGTCCTGTATATTTGCACTACTTTCTGTAGGGATATACATGCTAAACACTGGGGCTTCTAATGATCTTTCCATTTCAAAAATGATTTGGAGATATTCTTATCACTCTAACCCTAGACCAGTCCCTGAGGCATTCCAGGAGTCTTTGTGGGAAACTTGAGAAAATAAAATAGGATGCCAGTGTGCAATTAAGTTCTGTTTTAAACACTGAGGAAGGAACCATTAAACTAGCTGTAATCTGATAATTTCTAGATTCTTCATCTAAGGCTGCCATTCAGTGGTTCTCTGACTTCCCTATTTAACATTACATCTCACCAGACACAGGATTCTCCAACTCTCCAAAGCATTTTCATCCTTGTATAGCCTATATATTTTGCCTATCATCTATTCTTCCCAGCAGAATGCAGACCTCAAGAGGACAGGAATTTTTTTGTCTGTTTTATTCTGCACAGCTAGCATCGTGCCTGGCACAGAGTAGGTGCTCAAGAAACATTTGTTGAATGAATTCAAACCATCTCTGTCTCCACTGAGGCCTTTTATTTGCAGATAGATTTCAACACATTTGCTGCCCTCTACCCCTCTGCTTTGTACTTTCAGCTGTGTTTAATGAGTGGAGAGATTATTCAGATGAGCCCTAAGATGAGTCTGATCTTCGAGCCAGCTGACCTGGAACAGGCCTCCCCAGCCACTGTGAGCAGGTGAGTCAGCTTGCATGGGCCCCCTGAGGTAAGGCAAAGCCTCACTAACCTTAAACAGGAGGAAAAGCCACAAATACGATTAAATTCTAGCAGATCACCTATATTACCTTTTGTCAGACTTTGTCATAAAATCAGTCCTCAATACAAAATCAGGCAAACACTTTGGATAAGATGCTTTTGAACTGTGGTGTTGGAGAAGACTCTTGAGAGTCCCATGGACTGCAAAGAGATCCAGCCAGTCCATCCTAAAGGAAATCAGACCTGAATATTCATTGGAAGGACTGATGATGAGGCTGAAACTCTAATACTTTGGCCACCTGATGCAAAGAACTGACTCATTTGAAAAGACCCTGATGCTGAGAAAGATTGAAGGTGGGAAAAGAAGGGGATGACAGAAGATGAGATGGTTGGATGGCATCACCAGTGCGATGGACAAGAGTTTGAGTAGGCTCGAGGAGTTGGTGATGGACAGGGAAGCCTGGCGTGCTGCAGTTCATGGGGTCGCAGAGTCAGACATGACTGAGTGACTGAGCTGAACTACCTCCTAAAGTTGAACCTTCATATACCCTATGGCTGAGCAATTCTGCTTGTGAGTATATACTGAAAATAAACTTGTGCCCATGTACAACAGGAGACATGTACCAGAATTTTCAGAGTAGCACGATTCACAATAACACTTAGAAATGACCCAAATGCCTATTAATAGGAGAGAATTAGAAAGTATAATAAAATCACAGAAGGTAGTATTTGTATGTCATTCAATATAAGTGAACTGTACTGATAAGTGTCTTTATAGATAAGTCTTAATAAAATTAAAGATAAAATCTAAGCAGTATTATATATAAAAGTAAGCCTGTAGGGCTTTTCTGGTGGCTTAGTAGTAAAGAATCCACCTACCAATGCAGGAGACATGGCATTGAACCCTGATCTGGGAAGATCCCACATGCCCCAGGGCAACTAAGCCCTAGTGCCTCAACTACTGAGCCTGTGCTCCAGAGCCCAGGAGCCACATCTACTGAAGCCCGCATGCCTAGAGCCCACGCTAGACAGCAAGAGGGGCCACTGCAATGAGAAGCTTGTGCACCGCAACTAGAGAGTAACCCCTCACTCGCCACAACTAAAGAAAAGCCTTCACAGCAACGAAGACCTAACCCAACCAAAAATAAATAATAAATACTTTTTAAAATGCAAGAAAAGTAAGCCTGTAATATTACATGCAGCATAGTATCCCCTTTTAAATTATTAAAACCAACTAAACAATTAAATATGTGTATGTATATAAAACCATAAGAAAGTAAGAAATCAAAGGACCAGTGAATGTGAGATTCAAGATTCTGTATAATCTAGGTGGGGAAAGCCAGGGGGATAGGATAAGGGAGACTTTATAATTAGATAAAGGTTATTGTCAAAACCGTAGCTTCTGTCTGGGTGTTGGGTTCATGGACACTGATTACATTATTGAAAACAATTAACTAAGAAAGGTCATGCATGGGCTAATGATGAGTGTGCCAAGGATAATAATCCAATCATGTGCCTCCCAGTCCACAACAAATAAAATAATAAAATAAAAATAAGCTCACATTCCCAAAGGCAATGTAAGGGAGTAGAAAGAGCACATGGCAAGTTAGACCAACCTGGGTTCCCACCTTGAACACACCATTTGCTAGCTGTGTGACCTCTTCCAAGTCAATAAGCCTCTCTGATCTAGTGTCTCCTCATGTCTAAAGTGTAAACCATAAAGAGGAATATTTAGAAATGAAGGCCATTAAGACTTGGCATAGTGGCTGACACATAGTAGGTGCTGAATAAATGGTAGCCAGTGTTAGTAACAAAGAGGAGTGTGCCTAGATATAACAGAATGGGGAAAAACTTGCTAAATACAATGTTACATGTCAGTACATGGTAATGTACTAACATTATGAAAATTATAATAGTAGTTTTCATTAAGAGTGTTCCATATGCTAGACATAGTGCCAAATTCTTTACTGGCCTTTCATTTAACCATTATAATAATCTTATAAGCTGCTTATTTTTTATATTCTTCAATTTACAGACAGGGACTCAAATTCAGAGACAGAAAAGAAATTTTTCCGATGTCACTCAATTAGTAGGATCTGGGGCTGAGATTTGAATACAGGTCTCTGATTCTCAAGACCCCACTCTTAGCACTGGTCTCAACCCTTTCCTGGCAAAATCTGTGCATCTTTCCTTTGGCTTGGAGCTGGTGAAGGTCTGTGCTCCAGCCCAAGCTCCAGCCTATTTACCTCACCCCTATGTGCTTGGGAGCCCAGTGTGAACCAGGATGGCCCTCTGTTTGTGCTTGCCAGGTGTGGGATGATCTACATGGAACCCCATCAACTAGGCTGGAAGCCCCTGAAGGATTCCTACATGGATACCCTGCCTTCCAGTCTCACTGAGGAGCACAAGGAATTGGTGAGACCCTCTGGTCCCTTTCCTTTCTGTCCTTCCCTGTCTCCCGACTCCTCATCTCAAAGGCCTTCTAGGATCGTTTTCACGTTCATAATTATGGAAGGCAAGGAGGGGCAGGAAATTCCCTGATTGTCCCCAATTACCTTGCTTTCTGGCTTCTTGCCATTATTATTTTATTTTATTTTGCATGTGGAGCTGGAATTGTGTAGTCAATTTCTGCTTTCTCTTCCATCTTCTCCATTACTTTTTGACTCCTCAGTGGAGAATTCTGGCGCTTGAGAAATGTTCTATATGATTACTGGGATGTCACCCCTTGACCCTTTGCCCACCAGCAGAAGTGCCTTTGGAAGTTGCTCTAGAGGTGTACCAGGTTATGAGATCTGTGTTCTTCTTTTTCCTGCCACTTCCCATCCCCTGTAACCTAGACTCCATACCTCCTAAATCTAGGGAGCTAAAACCAGTGAGAAATTCTCTTAGTGCAGCTAGCAAGAGTGTCCATTTTCTTCTTCCTTCCCTAAAAGAGGTGTGAATGTTCAGGTTAGATTAGAACACACGCAGATGATGAAAGTAGAAAGGAAAAATGGGTGCTTATGGTACTTCTTGCCTTTGGCTGCATTAACAGGGTTGCCTAGTAAAGTTTCCCATGGAAGAAGCCAAGAAGGATTTGAGTTAGATTCTCTTCTCACTGTAGAAATGCTCTGGGGATCTGCGTAGGGTGGCCCCTTTCCTATCACATTTGTATACATGTACTATGTACATGTCTGTATATACATGTATGTACTGTATACATGTACTATATACATATATATAATATACATATTATATTTATATATAATGTTTATTTACAGACACATGTCCAGATGCATAGTCAGAAGCCAGTCTACACATGCACAGGAAGCCTTCACAGATTTCCCAGTGTCCTCAGTAGTCTAACTTCTTACCAGGACTTCTGAGATTGTGATTCCACCCAGCCTGCCCCTCCAGCCTCATCACCTACACTCCTCTCAGGCTCAGCTTATTACCTTCCAGCCCTGGGGTCTTGTTTCCATTCCTAGAAAACCCCAGATTTTACCTCCTCGAGGTTTTTGCACTTTTTATTCCTCTTTCTGGAAATCTTGCCCCATTTAGTCTCATAAGGGTTGATTCACCTTTGCCACCCAGGTCTTAGCATAAAGCCCCACTTCTCCAAGAAGTCTTCCCTGACTACCCTATTAAACCCTTCTTGTTTTATCCGATTGTAATACATTTATTTGTTTCCTGCTAGTACATTCCAGGATTTGTAAATACTTAAGTCATTTCCTTGCTTGTTTAATTATTTATTGTCTCCCCTGCCCCTGAGACTGTAAACCATGAGAACAGAGACCTTGTCTCTCTTGTTCATCATTTATCCTTAGCGCCTATCACACTGCGTGTAGTAGATGCACAATAAATACTTGCTGACTGAGTACCACATATCCAAGTACTCATACACAGTCATTGTTGTTGTTTAGTCACTTAATCGTATCCAATTCTTTGCAACCCCATGGACTGTAGCACACCAGGCTTCCCTGTCCTTCACTATATCCCAGAGTTTGCTCAAACTCATGTCCATTAACTTGGTAATGCCATCCAACCATCTGATCCTATGTCACCCCCTTCTCCTCTTGCCCTCAATCCTTCTCAGCATTGGGGTCTTTTCTAATGAGTTGGCTCTTCACATCAGGTGGCCAAAGTATTGCAACTTCAGCTTTAGTATCAGTCCTTCCAATGAATATTCAGGGGATTTCCTTTAAGATTAACTGTTTTTATCTCCCTGCTGTCCTAGGGACTCTCAAGAGTCTTCTCCAACACCACAGTTCTAAAGCATCAATTCTTTCGCACTCAGTCTTCTCTACAGTCCAACTCTCATATCTGCACATGACTGCTGGAAAAACCATAGCTTTGACTTTATGGACCTTTGTCAGCAAAGTACTGTTTCTGCTTTTTAATACACTGTCTAGGTTTGTCATAGCTTTTCTCCCAAGGAGCAGGCATGTTTTAATTTCATGGCTGCAGTCACCATCTGCAGTGATTTTGGAGCCCAAGAAAATAAAGTCTGTCATTGTTTCCCCATCTATTTGCTATGAAGTGATGAGACCGGATGCCATGATCTTAGTTTTTTTAATGTTGAGGGTTTTTTAATTTATTTTTTTATTGAAGGATAATTATTTTACAGAATTTTGTTGTTTTCTGTCAAATCTCAACCTGAATCAGCCATAGGTGTACATATATCCCCTCCCTTTTAAACTACTCTTCCATCGAATGTTGGGTTTTAAGGCAGCTTTTTCACTCTTATCTTTCACCTTCATCATGAGGCTCTTTAGTCCCTCCTCACTTTCTACCATTAGGATGGAGTCATCTCCATATCTAAGACTGATAATATTTCTCCCGACAATCTTGATTCCAGCTTATGATTCATCCACCCCAGCATTTCTCATGATCTACTGTGCAGATGTTAAATAAGCAGAGTGACAGTATACAGCCTTGATGTACTCCTTTGCCAATTTTAAACCAGTCCATTGTTTCATGTCCGGTTCTAACTGTTGTTTCTTGACCTGCACACAGGTTTCTCAGGAGACAGGTAAGGTGGTCTGGTATTCCTATCTGTTTAAGAATTTTCCAGTTTGTTGTGATCCACACAGTCAAAGGCTTTAGCCTAGTCAATGAAGCAGAAGTAGATGTTTTTCAGGAATTCTCTTGCTTTTTCTGTGATCCAGTGAATACTGACAATCTGATCTCTGGTTCCTCTGGCTTTTCTAAATCCAGCTTGTATATCTGGAAGTTCTTGGTTCATGTACTGCTGAAGCCTAGCTTGAAGGATTTTGAGCATTACTTCCTAGCCTGTGAGATGAGTGCAACTGTGCCATAGTTTGGACATTTTCTTTAGCATTGCCCTTCTTTGGGAGTATACATAGAAAAGCATCTATACATTTATATATGCACACATATCCACATATAATCACCTATGAGTGTATTTATTTAATGATGACCTGCCTACTTACAAAAAAAATAACAAGGTAATTTTCAGTAGGAGTCACAAAGCTTAAGAAAAAAACACTAAAGAGGAGAAAATCAAGCAATTTCTTCTGAAGAGTAAATGGGTAGGGAGCAGAGCCAAGAGACAAGAATCATCATACCCACGAGTAAGTATGTACATACATACATACATGTGGGGAATTACTGAAAATAAGCCCAGACCTCTCAGTGTCCACTTTCTACAGGAGTCCTGCCTTATAAATACCAGTCAGTCATTTCCAAATCAGTTGTTTAGAATTCCTAACATTTTTCTATAGAAAAGTCAGATATAGTGGCTCCTGGAACCTAAAACTGTTTCATGCATCCTATAGCTGACCCATAGTGGCTCCAAGCTTTTCTTCCATATTCAGCTCAGTAGAACGGGAGGAGTGGGCATAGTCAGTGGACTGCACGTTAAATAGAAACTGGGGGCACAGGTCTTGTTGCCTATGGATTTTCTTCACTATACCTAGACTCAAAAATTATCAGTAGTCTTATCTTCAGCCTCCTTGAGGTGTACCAAGTTCTTAAACACACTTGTTAACGTCAAATTTTACTTATACTCTTAGGTCAATGACATGTTCATGTGGCTTGTCCAGCCCTGCCTTGAATTTACTCGCCTTCACTGTAAATTTGTGGTCCAAACATCTCCCATCCACCTTGCCTTCTCAATGATGAGACTGTACTCCTCTCTCCTTGGTAAGTACTTCCCTACAATTCTTAAGCCAAACAAGGGTATGCCTTGGCTATTTTTATGCTCCCATCCCTGCTAGTCCCCCCAGAAGTTACAATGAGACCAGCATTTTGGTCAAGAACAAACAAGTCTTTTGAGTGTACGTAGTAGAGTTTGCTGGAAAGAGTCCATATATTTTGGCTTAATCTTTCGTTGACTTCCTGGGTATTCTTGTGCAAATTAGCCCATTTTTCCTCAGGCTTAGATTCTTCCAGACAATGGGAATAATAATTCCTGTTCCTCTTTACCTATCAGGGACAGCCTGGAGGAAAATGAATTTAGATGGCATGTGTAAATGTGTGTCAGAAAAAAGATTCTGAAAAGAGTAAAATAAGAAGTTGTCCCCAAGTTAAAAAATTTACATTACAAAAAATCTGAATTCACAAAACAAATACATACACTATAAGAAAAATGATCAATTTAGTCTCCAAAACTATGGAACTACTCCAGGACATGGAGAACCACTGGTTTAAATGAATCATTGTTTTAAATGTCCTGGAGAAGTTCTCTATAGCTGTCTCACACAAATCATATTTCACAGAATTCTACTGGAAATGACAGAATATATGTTAATTTGGAGAACTTTTCAGTTCAGTTCATGTGTCCGACTCCTTGCGACCCCATGGACTGCAGCACTCCAGGCCTCCCTGTCTATCACCAACTCCTGGAGTTTACTCAAATCATGTCCATTGAGTCGGTGATGCGATCCAACCAACTCAGCCTCTGTCATCCCCTTCTCCTCCCACCTTAGCATCCACATATAAGTGATATCATACAGTATTATCTTTCTCTGTCAACTTATTTCACTTTAGCATAATGCCTTCCCAGTCCATCCATAAAGCTGCAAATTGCAGAATTTCATTCTTGTGTATGGTTGTATATTATTCCATTATGTATGTATACCACATCTTCATCCATTCATCTTTTGATGAACACTTAGGTTGCTTTTATATCTTGGCTATTATGAATAATGTGGCTATGAATATTGGGTGCATGTATCTTTTTGAATTAGTGTTTTTGTTTTTTTTCAGTATATATCTAGGAGTGGAACTACTGAGTCATCAGACAGTTTAGCTGCTCAGTCGTGTCTGATTCTTTGTGACCACATAGACTGCAGCACGTCAGGCTTCCCTGTCCATCACCAACTCCCAGCTTGCTCAAACTCATGTCCATCAAGTTAGTGATGCCATCCAACCATCTCATCCTCTGTCATCCCCTTCTCCTCCTGCCCCCAATCCCTTC
>NW_011494644.1:3629602-3642476 GCF_000754665.1 Bison bison bison | reverse complement strand
GGATCTCTTTGCAGTCCAAGGGACTCTTAAGAGTCTTCTCCAACACCACAGTTCAAAAGCATCAATTCTTCAATGCTCAGCTTTCTTTATAGTCCAACTTTCACATCCATACATGACTACTGGAAAAGCATAAGCTTTGACTAGATGGATCTCTGTTGACAAAGTAATATTTCTGCTTTTTAATATGCTGTCTAGCTTGGTCATACCTTATCTTCCAAGGAGTAAGTGTCTTATAATTTTATGGCTGCAGTCACCATCTGCAGTGATTTTGGAGCCCAGAAAAATAAAGTCTGATACTGTTTCCACTGTTTCCCCATCTATTTGCCATGAAGTGATGGTACCAGATGCCATGATGTTAGTTTTCTGAATGTTGAGTTTTAAGCCAACTTTTTCACTCTCCTCTTTCACTTTCAACAAGAGGCTCTTTAGTTCTTCTTCACTTTCTGCCATAAGGGTGATATCATCTGCATATCTGAGGTTATTGATATTTCTCCTGGCAATCTTGATTCCAGCTTGTGCTTCACCCAGCCTAGTGTTTCTCATAATGTACTCTACATACAAGTTAAATAAGCAGGGAGACAGTATACAGCCTTGACGTACTCCTTTTCCTATTTTGAAATAGTCTGTTGTTCCATGTCCAGTTCTAACTGTTGCTTCCTGACCTGCATACAGATTTCTCAAGAGGCAGGTCAGGTGGTCTGGTATTCCCATCTCTTTCAGAATTTCCACAAGTAGTTGTGATCCACACAGTCAAAGGCTTTGGCATAGTTAATAAAGCAGAAATAGGTGTTTTTCTGGAACTCTTTTGCTTTTTCAATGATCCAACGGATGTTGGCAATTTGATCTCTGGTTCCTCTGCCTTTTCTAAAACCAGCTTGAGCATCTGGAAGTTCACAGTTCATGTATTGCTGAATCCTGGCTTGGAGAATTTTGAGCATTACTTTACAAAGCGTGTGAGATGAGTGCAATTGTGCAGTAGTTTGAGCATTCTTTGGCATTGCCTTTCTTTGGGATTGAAATGAAAACTGACCTTTTCCTGTCTTGTGGCCACTGCTGAGTTTTCCAAATTTGCTGGCATATTGAGTGCAGCACTTTCACAGCATTATCTTTTAGGATTTGAAATAGCTCAGCTGGAATTCCATCACCTCCACTAGCTTTGTTCGTAGTCATGCTTCCTAAGGCTCACTTGACTTCACATTCCAGGATGTCTGGCTCTAGGTGAGTGATCACACCATTGTGATTATCTTGGTCGTGAAGATCTTTGTTGTACAGTTCTTCTGTGAATTCTTGCCATGTCTTCTTAATATCTTCTGTTTCTGTTAGGTCCCTACTATTTCTGTCCTTTATTTTGCCCATCTTTGCATGAAATGTTCCCTTGGTATCTCTAATTTTCTTGAAGAGATCTCTAGTCTTTCCCATTATATTATTTTCCTCTATTTCTTTGCACTGATCACTGAGGAAGTCTTTCTAATTTGTCCTTGCTATTCTTTGGAACTCTGCATTCAATTGGATGCCATTTCTTTCTCAAGATAACACATAATTCAAAATGATGGTGAATCTTCCTACAGCTTCTACTCCGTGTACATATTTTCTCAGCCCATTTCTTCCAGAGGCATATAGGTGTAGATTTTTTAAAAAGAGTAAATTGGAAATAGTTGAGCCAGAGACTCTCTTTAACCAAATATTAAAATTAAAATTACAGACAGTATTTGTAGAAGCACATGAGTTACATACATTATATATTTGTATTTTTATTTGTAAATTTTTCATACTTTCCCAAGCTCCTTTCACTGTCCTTATATAGTATTTCCTCCAGGAAAGAAGGCACCAGCATGAGAAATGGATTTATTGTCTACAGTCCTATGTAGCCTCAACTCTTGTCTTCCTGAATCTATAACTGTGAATCCTCTCAGGAGTGCTGAAATACACACAACTGCTAAAAACTGGGAACTAGGGATTTCCCTGGTGGTCCAGTGGTTAAGAATTCATGCTCCTGATGCAGAGGGCCCAGATTCCATCCCTGGTCAGAGAACTAGATTCCGAATGCCAAACAAAGTTCTTAAAAAAAAAAAAAAAAAAAAACTGGGGCATAGGGTTAAATTTGATTTTGGAACTATAACATTTAACACTGTCAATGTTAAAATGCAAGAACATGGTAGCTATGATTAGCAAAAACTTGAGATAAGGAACACTGAATACAACTTTAGCTTTTATTTTGAAATAATTTTAGATTTAAAGAAAACTTACCAAAAGAATGTAGAATTACATATGCTCTTTACTTAGATTTCTTTAATGTTAACATCTTATATAACCAAGGAACAATTATCATAATAAGGAAATTAACATTGATACTATACTATTTTATGCATTTTATCTGAATTTCACATTTTTCCACAAATTTTTATGTTCCAAGATCCAATTCAAAATGCCACATTGTACTTAAAATTGTTGTATCTTCTTGGTCTCCTATAAGCTATGATAGTTCTTCTGCCTTTCCTGATATTCATAACCTTGCCATTTGGTGAATACTGCCCAGTTATGTTTCTTGCTGCTGCTACTGCTGTTAAGTTGCTTCAGTCGTGTCCAACTCTGTGCGACCCCAGAGACGGCAGCCCACCAGGCTCCGCCATCCCTGGGATTCTCCAGGCAAGAACACTGGAGTGAGTTGCCATTTCCTTCTCCAATGCATGAAAGTGAAAAGTGAAAGTGAAGTCACTCAGTGGTGTCCCACTCTTTGCGACCCCATGGACTGCAGCCTACCAGCCTCCTCCATCCATGGGATTTTCCAGGCAAGAGTACTGGAGTGGGGTGCCATCGCCTTCTCCATTATGTTTCTTAATACTTCTCAATTTACGTTTGCCTGTTGTTGTGTTCAGTTGCTCACTCATGTCCGACTCTTTGCAGCCCCACAGACTGCAGCATACCAGGCTTCCCTGTCCTTCACCATCTCCCTGAGCTTGCTCAAACTCATGTCCATTAAGTCAGTGATGCCATCCAACCATCTTGTCCTCTGTCATCCCCTTCTCCTGTCTTCAATCTTCCCAGCATCAAGGTCTTTTCCTTGATGAGAAGAGTCAGCTCTTCTCATAAGGTGGCCAAAGTTTTGGAGCTTCAGCTTCAGCATCAGTCCTTCCAATACATATCCAGGGTTGATTTCCTCTAGGATTAACTGGTTGGATCTCCTTGCAGTCCAAGGGACTATCAAGAGTCTTATCCAGAACCATAGTTCAAAAACATCATTTCTTCAGTACTCAGCCTTCTTTATGATCCAACTCTCAAATCCATAATGACTACTGCAAAAACCACAGGCTTGACTAGATGGACCTTTGTTGGCAAAGTAATGTCTCTGCTTTTTAATATGCTGTCTAGGTTGGTCATAGCTTTTCTTTCAAGGAGCAAGTGTCTTTTAATTTCATGGCTGCAGTCATCATCTGCAGTGATTTTGGAGCCCAAGAAAATAAAGTCTGTCATTGTTTCCATTGTTTCCCCATCTATTTGCCATGAAATGATGGGACCAGATGCCATGATCTTAGTTTTTTGAATGTTGAGTTTTAAGCCAGCTTTTTCACTCTCCTCTTTCACCTTTATCAAGAGGCTCTTTAGTTCCTCCTCGCTTTCTGCCATAAGGGTGGTGTCATCCGCATATCTGAGGTTATTGATATTTCTCCCAGCAATCTTGCCAGTTTTCCTAATTTTGTCATAATTAGACTAAGATTGTGATTTTTTTTAAAAATTGAAGTATAGTTGATTTGTATTATTATATGTTTCAGGTGTACAGCTTAGTGATTCACAATTTTTAAAGATTATATTTCATTTAAAGTTGTTTTAAAACATTGGCTATATTTCCTGTGTTGTACAATATATCATTGTAATTTATCTGTTTTATACATAGCAGTCCAAAGCTCTTAAACACCGGCCACTGTCGTGTTCCTCCCATGTCCCTCTTCCCACTGGCAACCACTAGTTTGTTTTCTGTATCTGTAAGTCCATATCTTTTCACTAGTTTGTTATAGCTTTAGATAAGAAATAACATACAGTATTTGTCTTTTTGTCTGACTTATTCTACTAAGAATAATAACCTCCAAGTCCATCCATGTTGTTGTAAGTGGCAAAACTTCACTCATTTTTATGACCAAGTAGTATTCCATTGTGTGTGTGTGTGTATGTGTATATGCATACATATATGTATATATAGTCTTATTTAGCAATTCATCGGTGGATAAAGACTTAGGTTGCTTCCATATCTTGGCTATTGTAAGTAATGCTGCTATGAACATTGAGAGCATGTATCATTTTGAATTTGTGTTTCATTTTTCTCAGATATATATCCAGGAGTAAACCCTGGATCATATGGTAGTTCTATTTTTAGTTTTTTGAGGAACCTCCATACTATTTCCCACAGTGGCTGCACCAATAAACATACCCACTAACAGTGTACAAAGTTTCCCTTTTCTCCACTAATCCCACTAATCTCCACTACAGGGTTCTACACAGAAATTGCCTCACATTTGTCTTTTAATTTTTATTCCAAATACAGCAACCTATATTGGAAAGTGGTTTTAGTGCATGGTGAGTAAGGCTCACCTGGAGTACCAGTTAGCTGATCACCAGTGAAGTTACTCAGTTGTGTCCGACTCTTTGCAACCCCATGGACTGTAGCCCACCAGGCTCCTCCATCCATGGAATTTTCCAGGCAAGAGTGCTGGAGTGGATTTCCATTTCCTTCTCCAGGGGATCTTCCCCACCCAGGAATCGAACCCAGGTCTCCCACATTGCAGGCAGACGCTTTAACCTCTGAGCCACCAGGGAAGCCTGCTTGAGCTACACTAAATCCCACTAATCTCCACTAATTCCCACTAATCTCCACTAATCCACTAATCTCCATCTAATCCTTGCCACATTAGATACTTGGTCTTTTTGATGAAAACCATTCTGACAGGTGTGAGGTGATAACTGATTGTAGTTTTAATTTACATTTCTCTGATGATTAACTGTATTGAGCATCTTCTCATGTGCCGGTTGGTCATCTGTATGTATTATTTGCAAAAATGTCTATTCAGATCTTCTGCCCATTTTTAATCAGGTTGTTTATTGATGTTGAGTTGTATGACTTGTTTTTATATATTTTAGATATTAACTCCCTTATTAGTCATATCGTTTGCAAATATTTTCTCCAGTTCAGTAGATTGTCTTATCATTTTCTCCATTGCATCCTTTGATATGGAAAAGATTTTAAGGTTAATTAGGTCCCAACTGTTTAGCCAACTTGTTTCCTTTGCCTTAGGGGAAAAATCAAAATAATATTGCTATGATTTATGTCAAAGAGTGTTCTGTTGTTTTCTTCTAGGAGTTTTATGGTTTATAGTCTCACATTTAGGTTTTAATTCATTTTGAGTTTATTGTTTATATATAGTGTGAGGAAATGTTCTGATTTTATTCTTTTACATATAGTTGTCCTGTTTTCCCAGGACCACTTACTGAAGAGACTGTGTTTTCTCCACTGTATATTTTTACCTCTTTTGTCATAGATTAATTGACCTTAAGTGCATAGATTACTTCTGGGCTTCCTATCCTGTTCCATTGATCTATGTGTCTGTTTTTGTGTGATATTTTTGTCTGGTTTTGGTATCAGGGTGATGCTGGCCTCATAGAATGAGCTCAAAAGTATTCCTTCCTCTGCAATTGTTTGGAATAATTTGAGAAGGTAGATATTATCTCTTCTGTAAAAGTTTGGTAGAACTCACCTGTGAAGCCCTGTGGTCTTGGACTTTTCTCTTCTGGGAGTTTTTAAATTACTGATTTAGTTTCATTATTGGTCTGTTCATATTTTCTATTTCCTCAAGGTTCAGTCTTGAGAGATTATACCTCTCTAAGAATTTGTTAATTTCTTCTAGATTGTTCATCTTCTTGTTATATACTTGTCCATAGTAATCTCTGCAATTACTTTGTATTTCATGATGTTGGTTATAATTTCTCCTTTTTTATTTTTGACTTTATTGATTTGAGCTTTCTCTCTTTTTTTATTAATGAGTCTGTCTCAAGATTTAAATGACTGGCTTTAAATGACATTAAGCTAGATGGACCTAATATATATATATATATATAACATTTCACCCCAAAGCAGCAGAATACACATTATTTTCAGCTGCACACAAAGCATTCTCTGGGATAGATCACATTCTAGGCCACAAAACAAGCCTTGGTAAATTGAAGAAAATTAAAATCATATCAAATATCTTTTCCAACCACAATGCTATGAGACTAGAAATCAGCTACAAGAAAATAAAAACTGCAAAAAGTACAGAGGCTAAAAAATATGCTATTGAACAACCAATGAATAACTGAATAAACTAAAGAGAAAAATCACAAAATACCTGGAGGAAATTTAAAACAAGCACAACAATCCATAATCTGTGGGATGCAGCAGAAGCAGTTCTAACAGGGAAGTTTACAGTGATACAAACCTCAAGAACAACAGCAAGAACAATCTCAAACAACTTAACCTTATACCTAAAGGAAACAGGAAAAGAATAACAAAACCCAAAGTTAACAGAAGCAAAGAAATCTTAAAGATCAGAAGAGAAAGAAATGAAATAGAGACTTAAAAAATAGAAAAGATCAATGAAACTTAGAGCTGTTTTTTTGAAAAGATAAGCAAAATCAAGATTTGCATTTTTAGTAATAATATCACAGAAGTGATGGTGTATCCTCAGTAAATCTTCAGCGGGTACATAATGTGAACGTATCTTATTCCTGTTGAAGGTTCTGGTCAAAATTATCTTTGTTCATAGTTATATTTCTCCACTGTAATGTTACTGTTTTTTTTTCCCCCTTTGGGATTAATAATTACATCATGGGAGATAATTTCAAGCTATGCAAATATCCTATTTCTCCTCAGACTTTCATGTACTGATTTTAACATCCATTGGTAGATTTTATCTACAGCAATTATTAGGGCGGCATTTCCTAATGTAAATTTCCTATTTAAATTTATATTTCTTTTAAAGATTAGAGTTCTTCTGTAAAGAAGAACTATTCTTCCCTACTTATTTATTCAATTATTTAGTGATCAAATATGAATTCATGGATATTCATTTTGTTCTATGAATTATAATCCAATGCTATAATTATTTATTTTACTGTTCAAATGGCTTTGACAATTGGGGACACCTTCAAGTTGGTTCCTGTGGTCATTTAACATGTTTTTATCTTCAAATTGCTAAGATCAGAAATGAAAATGCAGACATTACTACTCATTGTACAGAAAGAAAAAGGATTATAAGAGAGCACTATGAAAAATTTTATGGTAACAAATTTGATTACTTAAATGAAATGGGGAAAAAAATGCCTACCAAGACACAAAATCTACCAAGACTGCAGCACAAAGAAATCTGAATAGATCACTGACTGGTATTGGTCAGTTATCAAAAATCTCACAACAAAGAAAAATCCTGGATCTGACTACTTCATTGGTGAATTCTACCAGACATTTAGGGAAGAGTTAGTATCAGTCATGCTCAAACTTTTCCAAAATGTTTAAAAGAGAACATTTCCTAACTCATTCTATGAAACAAGCATTACCCTGAAACCAAAGCCAGACAGAGACACTACAAGAAAGTTATAGACCAATATCCTTTATAAACATTAGTGTAAGAAATTCCCCTAAAGGCCAGAAAGGCAATTTTATCAGCATATCTAAAGGATTCTACACTGTAACCAACTATGATTAATTTCTGTGGTGCAAGGATGTCTCAATGTATGAAAAGTAATCAATGTGTGATACATGCAATACAAATATAATTAACAGAATAAAGGAAAAAACACATTGTCTCAATGCAGAAAATCATTTGACAAAACTTATGAAATCATGATAAACAACATTGAACAAGGTAGGAATAAAAGAATACTACCTCAACATAATAAAAGTAAAATACAAAAACCTCACAGTGAACATAACACTCAGTGGTGAAACACTTTACCATTTTAACTGCAATAAGGAAAGGATGCTTGCTTTCACTACTTCTATTCAACATAGTACTGGAAGTCCTAGCCAGAGTAATTAGGCAAGAAAAAGAAATAAAATTATGTATTCACATTAGAAAAGAAAAAGTAAATTTATCTGTTTGCAAGTGATATGATCTAATATGTACTAAATCCTGAAGACTGCACACACACACGAAACAGTTATAAACAAATTCAGTAAAGAGGCAGGATACAAAATCAAACAAAAAAATAATGCAGTTCTATTGCATTTCTGTACAGTCAGCAAAAACAAGACCGGGAGCTGACTGTGGCTCAGATCATGAACTCCTTATTGCCAAATTCAGACTTAAATTGAAGAAAGTGGGGAAAACCACTAGACCATTCAGGTATGACCTAATCAAATCCCTTACAACTATACAGTGGAAGTGAGAAATAGATTTAAGGGAGTAGATCTGATAGACAGAGTGCCTGATGAACTATGGATGGAGGTTCGTGACATTGTACAAGAGACAGGAATCAAGACCATCCCCAAGAAAAAGAAATGCAAAAAAGCAAAGGAGAATGGCTGTCTGGGGAGATCTTACAAATAGCTGTGAAAAGAAGAGAAGCAAAAAGCAAAGGAGAAAAGGAAAGATATACCCATTTGAATGCAGAGTTCCAAAGAATAGCAAGAAGATTTAAGAAAGCCTTCTTCAGCAATCAATGCAAAGAACTAGAGGAAAACAATAGAATGGAAAAGACTAGAGATCTCTTCAAGAAAATTAGAGATACCAAGGGAACATTTCATGCAAAGATGGGCACAATAAAGGACAGAAATGGTAGGGACCTAACAGAAGCAGAAGATAGTAAGAAGAGGTGGCAAGATTATACAGAAGAACTGTACAAAAAAGATCTTCATGACCCAGATAATCACAGTGGTGTGATCACTGACCTAGAGCCAGACATCCTGGAATGTGAAGTCAAGTGGGCCTTAGGAAGCATGACTACGAACAAAGATAGTGGAGGTAATGGAATTCCAGTTGAGCTCTTTCAAATCCTGAAAGATGATGCTGTGAAAGTGCTGCACTCAATATGCCAGCAAATTTGGAAAACTCAGCAGTGGCCACAAGACTGGAAAAGGTCAATTTTCATCCCAATCCCAAAGGAAGGCAATGCCAAAGAAAGCTCAAACGACCACACAATTGCACTCATCTCACACACTAGTATAGTAATGCTCAAAATTCTCCAAGCCAGGCTTCAGCAATACGTGAACCATGAATTTCCAGATGTTTAAGCTGGTTTTAGAAAAGGCAGAGAAACCAGAGATCAAGTTGCCAACATCTGCTGGATCATTGAAAAAGCAAGAGAGTTCCAGAAAAACATCTCTTTCTGCTTTATTGACTATGCCAAAGCCTTTGACTGTGTGGATCACAGTAAACTGGAAAATTCTGAAAGAGATGGGAATACCACACTACCTGACCTGCCTGTTGATAAACCTGTATGCAGGTCAGGAAGCAACAGTTAGAACTGGACATGGAACAACAGACTGGTTCCAAATAGGAAAAGGAGTACGTCAAGGCTGTATATTGTCACCCTGCTTATTTAACTTATATGCAGAGTACATCATGAGAAATGCTGGGCTAGATGAAGCACAAGCCGGAATCAAGATTACTGGTAGGAATATCAATAACCTCAGATATACAGATGATACCACCTTTATGGCAGAAAGTGAAGAACAACTAAAAAAGCCTCTTGATGAAAGTGAAGGAGGAGAGTGAAAAAGTTGGCTTAAAACTCAACATTCAGAAAACTAACATCATGGCATCCTTTCCCATCGCTTCATAGAAAATAGATGGGGAAACAGTGGAAAAAGTGGCTGACTTTATTTTTTCTGGGCTCCAAAATCACTGCAGATGGTGATTGCAGCCATGAAATTAAAAGACGCTTACTCCTTGGAAGGAAAGTTATGACCAACCTAGAAATCATATTAAAAAGCAGAGACATCACTTTGTCAACAAAGGTCCGTCTAGTCAAGGCTATTGTTTCCCCAGTGGTCATGTATGGATGTGAGAGTTGGACTATAAAGCTGAACATCGAAGAATTGATGCTTTTGAACTGTGGTGTTGGAGAAGACTCTTGAGAGTCCCTTGGACTGCAAGGAGATCCAACCAGTCCATCCTAAAGGAGATCAGTCCTGGGTGTTCATTGGAAGGACTGATGATGAAGCTGAAACTGCAATACTTTGGCCACCTGATGCGAAGAGCTGACTCATTTGAAAAGACCCTGATACAGAGTGAAGTAAGCCAGAAAGAAAAACACCAATACAGTATACTAATGCATATATATGGAATTTAGAAAGATGGTAATGATAACACTGTATGTAAGACAGCAAAAGAGACACAGATGTATAGAACAGTCTTTTGGACTATGTGGGAGAGGGAGAGGGTGGGATGATTTGGGAGAATGGCATTGAAACATATATAATATCATATAAGAAATGAATCACCAGTGCAGGTTCGATGCAGGATACAGGATGTTTGGGGCTGGTGCACTGGGATGACCCAAAGGGATGATACAGGGAGGGGGGTGGGAGGGGGGCTCAGGATGGGGAGCACGTGTACACCCGTGGCAGATTCTTGTTGATGTATGGCAAAACCAATGCAATATTGTAAAGTAATTAACCTCCAATTAAAATAAATAAATTTAATTTAAAAAAAGAGAAAAGACTCTGATGCTGGGAAAGTTTGAGGCGGGGAGGAGAAGGGGATGACAGAGGATGAAATGATTGGATGGCATCACTGACTGTTTGGGTAAACTCTGGGAATTGGTGATGGACAGGGAGGCCTGGTGTGCTACGGTCATGGGGTCTCAAAGAGTCGGATACAACTGAGCAACTGAACTGAACTGAAGTGATACACCAATGTAATGGAGTAGAAGGTCTAGATATAATTGCATGCATGTATTGTCAAATGATTTTCCACGAGGATGCTAAGACCATTCGGTGGGGAAAGGACATTCTTTTCTTTTTTTCCTCTTTTTGTTTTTGCCTGCACCACGTGGCATGCAGGACCTTTAGCTCCTCCACCAGGGATCTAACCCATGCCCTCTGCAGTGAAAGTACTGATTCTTAACCACTGGACTTCCAGGAAGGTCCCTAGGACAGTCTTTTCAACAAGTGATGCCAGGAAACCTGGATATCCACTTATAAATAAAGGAAGTTGGACCTTTACTTAATGTTATGTACAAAAATTAACTCAAAACAAATGGAAGACCTAAACGTAAGAACTGTGTGTGTTCAGTCACTTCAGTCATATCTCTTTCCAACCCTATGGACTGTAGCCTGCCAGGCTTCCCTGTCCGTGGGATTCTCCAGGCAAAAATACTGGAGTGGGTTGCCATGCCCTCCTTGATCAGGTCTTCCCAAACTAGGGAATGAACCCAGGGTCTCCTGTGGCTTCTGTATCACAGATGGATTTTTTACTGCTGAGCCACTGGAGAAGCCCTAAACCTTTAAAATTTCTAGAAGAAAATCTAAGGTAGAGAGCTATTTGGAAATTATGTCTTGGATATGACACCAAACGCACAGCAACAAAAGAAAAAAAAGACAAATAGAGTCCATGAAAATTGAAAACTACTGTTTTCAAAAGACTCTATCAACAGTAAAAAGACAACTCACAAGTGGCAGAAAATCTTTATAAATCATATAAATGATAAAGGATGAATATCAAAGACTCTGTTAACAGACTAAAAGGATGACTCACAAATTGGGGAAAATCTTTACCAATCATATATATGATAAAGGATGAATATCCAGAATATATAGAGAATTCCTAAAATTTAACAACACAAAAACAAACTGACTAAATAATAGTCAAAGGTCTTAAATAGACATTTTTCCAAAGAAGATGCACAAATGGTTTATAAGCACATGGAAAGATGCTCAGCATCACTAATTATTAGGAAAATGCAAATCAAAACCACAGTGAGATACCATCTCATACCTATTAGGTTGGATACTATACAAACAACAACAGGACTAACAATATTAACAATCAAAAAGAACAAGTATTGACGAGGATGTCAAGAAACTGGAACCCTTGTGCACCATTGATGAAATGTAAAATGGTACAGTTGCTATGGAAAATAGTTTCTCAGTTCCTCAAAATTAAAAGTAGAATTACCATATGACTTAGCACTTCTACTCTGGGTATATATATAAAGAAGTTGAAAGTAGGGACATAGATATTTTATTCATAGCAATATTATTTTTGAACATAGAACCTGTGTTCATAGCAGCATTATTCATAGTAACCAAAGATGAAAACAACCCAAGTGTCCACCAATCAATGAATGGATAAATAAAATGTAATACATGCATACAGTGAAATATTATTCACCTTAAAAATGAAGGAAATTATGGGGAGTTCCCTGGTGGTCTAGTGGTTAGGATTCAGTGCTTTCACTGCCCTGCCAGGGTTTAATTCCTGGTCAGGAAACTGAGATCCTTCAAGCCACATGGCACAGTCAAAATAAAAATTCTGATACACATTCTGATACATGCTGCAAAACAAATGGAGCTTGAGAACAATGTGCTCAGAGAAATAAGCTAGTCAGAAAAAGACTATAGTTTTAAAAATAAAGTAATGTATACCTGTGATGGATTCATTTTGATATTTGGCAAAACTAATACAATTATGTAAAGTTTAAAAATAAAATAAAATTAAAATTACACAAAAAAAATAAAATAAAATAAATAAAAAATTAAAAAAAATTAAATTAAATTAAAAAAAAAAAAGAAAAAGACTATATTATTTCACCTCTAAGACATATCCAGATTAGTCAAATTTATAAAGATAGAAAGTAGAATGCTATTTGTCATGTTGTGGGGAAGAAGGTAATGAATTAATGTTTA
>NW_011494644.1:3627645-3629502 GCF_000754665.1 Bison bison bison | reverse complement strand
ACAGGTATAGAGTTTCAGTTTTGCAGGATGAAAATAGTCCCAGATGTGAATAGTGGGAATGGTTGCACAAAAACATGGATGAATTTAATACCACTGAACTTTAAAATGGTTAAGATTGTAATCTGTGTGTTATGCATATCTTGCTGCAATAAAAAAATTTATTTTAATATATGTAGAAGGATCAGGCCACTCATTCAATATCAGGCCCTTCCCCAGGCCCTTCAAGTATAGAACTACCCAATTCATATCTATTGCACTGTGCAGTTTTTTCTGAGGTTCTTATTCTTGCTTTTAGATGAAATCAGGGAAGTAGAAGAGGAGGAAAGTGAATTATTTGAAGGCCTGACAAGCCAACAGATCTTCCTCTGGCTACAAGGTCTGTTCCTTTTTGCCTTGGTGTGGACGGTGGCCGGCACCATCAACGCAGACAGCAGAAAGAAATTTGATCTGTTTTTCCGCAACCTGATCATGGGTATGGATAATAACAACCCAAGACCCAAAAGCGTCAAACTCACCAAAAACAACATCTTTCCAGAAAGAGGTAACTTGGTACCTGTTTGTTTTGTCTCCCTGTAGTGGTTTGGAGCATTATGTTCCAAACCCAGTCTAAATGTGAGATCCATGTAAGGCCTTTACAAAAGCCAGGAAAGATTTTGTAGGTTGCCTGAGGAGGTATACTTCTTCAGAGCTGGCCCATGTATGTAGAGATGGGTGACCCTGAATTCAGGTCTTATGAGTTAATTTAACTACTAATTGTTAACTTAGAAAAAGTCAATATGACTTTTTAAAATTATCTATAATCTCAGTGGTAAAATAGGCCCCAGAGAACAACATGAGAAATACAACCACTTCTGTTTTTCTTACTCCCTTCTAGTCCTGTTCTCTGTATTTACACATGTTATATCATGGTGATTATGGTTTTAACATTTCCTTTAACATTTTTCATTATAGTCTAATATTGAAATGTTTATGGTTTTGCTACATACATTATCTTCAAAATGATCACTTTAATCATGTATTAATGTTCTGTATATTCCGTTCAGTTCAGTTCAGTCGCTCAGTCGTGTCTGACTGTTTGCAACCCCACGAACCACCGCAGGCCAGGCCTCCCTGTCCATCACCAACTCCCGGAGTTTACCCAAACTCATGTCCATTGAGTCGGTGATGCCATCCAACCATCTCATCCTCTGTCGGCCCCTTTTCCTCCTGCCCTCAATCTTCCCCAGCATTAGGGTCTTTTTGAATGAGTCAGCTCCTCTCATCAGGTGGCCAAAGTATTGGAGCTTCAGCTTCAATAGCAGTCCTTACAATGAACACCCAGGACTGATCTCCTTTAGGATGGACTGGTTGGATCTCCTTGCAGTCCAAGGGACTCTCAAGAGTCTTCTCCAACACCACAGTTCAAAAGCATCAATTGTTCAGTGCTCAGCTTTCTTTATAGTCCAACTCTCACATCCATACATGACCTCTGGAAAAACCATAGCCTTGACTAGACAGACCTTTGTTGACAAAGTGATGTTTCTGCTTTTTAATATGCTTTCTAGGTTGGTCATAACTTTCCTTCCAAGGAGTTAAGGATATTTTAATTTCATGGCTGCAGTCACCATCTGCAGTGATTTTGGAGCCCCCAAAAATAAAGTCTGACACTGTTTCCACTGTTTCCCCATCTATTTACTGTACATCAAGGCTCTATATTTTCATCCTGCTTATTTAACTTATATGCAGAGTACATCATGAGAAACACTGGGCTGGATGAAGCAAAAGCTGGAATCAAGATGGCCAGGAGAAATATCAATAACCTCAGATATGCAGATGACACCACCCTTATGGCAGAAAGTAAAGAAGAACTAAAGAGCC
>NW_011494644.1:3593033-3627545 GCF_000754665.1 Bison bison bison | reverse complement strand
AAAGTTGGCTTAAAGCTCAGTATTCATAAAACTAAGATCATGGCATCCGGTCCCATCACTTCATGACAAATAGATGGGGAAACAGTGGCTGACTTTGTTTTTTTGATGAATCATGCTACAGTTTTATAAATTTTATTTATCTTTTCCTAGAACCAGCTTTTAGTTTCACTGATCTTTTCTATTGTTTTTTAGTCTCGATTTTATTTATTTCTCCTGATCTTTATTATTTTTTTCTTTCTATTAAGTTGGGTTTTATTTGTTGTCTTTTTTCTGTTTCATATAGGTGTAAAGTTAGGTTGCTTATTTGAAATTTTTCTTGTTTGCTGAGGTAGTAAGCTTATAATGCTATAAATTTTCCTCTTAGAACTGTTTTTCTGTTTCCCATAGGCTTTGGATTGTCGTGTTTTCACTTTCATTTGTTTCTCGGTATTTTTGTTTGTTCTCTTTGATTTATTCAGTGACCGATTGCTTGTTTAGCCTCCACTTACTTGTGTCTTTTGCAGTATTTTTTCCTTATAGTTGACTTCTAGTCTCATAGCTCATTGTTGAAAAAGATACTTGATATGATTTCAATTTTCTTAAATTTACTGAGGCTTTTTTGTGGCCTAGCATGTGATCTGTCCTGAAGAATATTCCATGTGCACTTGAAATAATGTATGTGAAAGTGAAAGTGAAGTCGCTCAGTCATGCCTGACTCTTTGTGACCTCATGGACCATTGCCTACCTGGCTCCACGGTCCGTGGGATTTTCCAGGCAAGAATACTGGAGTGGGCTGACATTTCCTTCTCCAGATGAAATAATGTATATCATGCTACTTTTGGCCAGAATGCTCTGTGAATGTCAATTAAGCCTGTGTGATCAAAAATGTCATTAAAGACCAGCATTTCCTAATGTATTTTCTGTCTGGATAATCTGTCCTATGATATAAGTGGGGTGTTAAAATTCCCTATTATTATTGTGTTACCAGTTACTCCTTTTATGTCTTATGTATTTTGCCTTATATACATAGGTGCTACCATGTTTGGTGCATAGATATTTACAGCCATCTTCTTGGATTGATCCCTTGATCATTATGTAGGGTCCTTCCTTGTCCCTTGTAACCGTCTTTAAAGTCTGTTTTGTCTGATATAAGTGTTACTACTTTGGCTATCTTTTTATTTCCATTTACATGGGATACCCTTTTGAATCTGCTCACTTTCAGTCTATGTATGTCTCTAGGTCTGCAGTCAATCTCTTGTACTACTCTGTCTTTTGGTTGGAGCATTTAATCCATTTACATTTAAGGTAATTATTGAGATGTATATTCTTGTCATTTTGTTCATTGTTTGGAGTTGTTTCTGTGATCTTTTTTTTTCTTTCTTTTTTTGTTCTTTTAAGATTTGATGACTATCTTTAGTGTTACGGTTGAATTCCTTTTACTTTGTGTGTGTGTATATATATATTATAGATGTTTGGTATGTGGAAACCATGAAGTTATATGGCAGTCTGTGTGTTTGTGTGTGTGCGTGTATAAGTTGCTGAGCTCTTCATTTCAAGTACATTTTAAAAATACTGCATTTGTACTCTCCTCCCCTCACTATTACTAGTTTTGTTACTGTATTTTACATATAATTGTATTCTGTGTCTCTTAAATGCTTATTGTGAGTATAAATTTTACTACTTTTTTTCTTTAAATTTATTTTTAATTGAAGGTCAATTGCTTTAGTATTGCATTGATTTCTACCAAGCATCAACATGAATCAGCCATAAGTTTACCCATGTGCCCTCCCACTTGAACATCCCTCCCACCTCTGTCCCCACCCCACCACTCTAGGTTGTTAATAAGCCCTTGTTTGAGTTCCCTGAGTCATATATAGCAAATTCCCACTGGCTATCTATTTTACACATGGTAATGTATATTTCCATGTTACTTTCTCCGTACTTCCCACACAACTTCCCAGCCATGTCCATATTTCTGTTCTCAAAGTCTGTGTCTCCATTGCTGCTTTGCAAATAGGTTCATCAGTACTATCTTTTTAGATTCCATATATATGCATTAGTATACGATAACTGTATTTCTCTTTCTGATTTACTTCACTCTGTAATAGGCTCTAGGTTCATCCACTTCATTAGGACTGACTCAAACACATTCCTTTTTATGACTGAGTAATATTCCATTGTATATATGTACCATAGCTTCTTTATTCATTCATCTGTTGATGGATGTCTAGGTTGCTTCCATGTCCTAGCTATCGTAAATAGAGCTGTAATGAACATTGGTTAGCATGTGTCTTTTTCAGTTTTGGTTTCCTCAGGGTATGTGCCTAGTAGTGGGATTGCTGGGTTACATGGTGGTTTTATTCCTAGTTTTTAAAGGAATCTCCATTCTGTTCTCTGCCTGCAATGCAGGATGCAATACAAAGAATCCACCTACAATGCAGCAGACCCCAGTTTGATTCCTGGGTTGGGAAGATCCACTGGAGAAGGGATAGACTACCCACTCCAGTATTCTTGGATTTCCCTTGTGGCTCAGTTGGTAAAGAATCCACCTGCAATGCAGGAGACCAGGGTTTGATCCCTGGGTTGGGAAGATCCCCTAGAGAAGGGAAAGGCTACCCACTCCCATATTCTGGCCTGGAGAATTCCATGGACTGTATAGTCCATGAGGTTGCAAAGAGTTGGACACAACTGGGCCTCTTTCACTTCACTTCACTTCACATATTGTTCTCCATAGCAGCTGTATCAATTTGCATTCCCACCAACAGTGTAAGAGGGTTCCCTTTTCTCCACACCCTCTCCAGCATTTATTGTTCATAGATTTTTTGATGATGGCCATTCTGACTGATGTGAGGTGATATCTCATTGTAGTTTTGATTTGAATTTCTCTAATAATGAGTGACGTTGAGCATCTTCTCATGTGTTTATTAGCCATCTGTATGTCTTCTTTGGAGAAATGTCTGTTTAGGTCTTTGCCCCTTTTTTTGATTGACTGTTTCTCTGCTATTGATTTGTATGAGCTACTTGTATATTTTTTAAATTAATCCTTTGTCAGTTGTTTCATTTGCTATTATTTTTTCCCATTCTGAAGGTTGTCTTTTCACCTTGTTTATAGTTTCCTTTGCTGTGCAAAAGTTTTTAAGTTTAAGTAGGTCCCCCTTTTTTATTTTTGCTTTTATTTCTGTTACTCTAGGAGGTGGGTCATAGAGAATCTTACTATGATTTATGTCATAGAGTATTCTGTCTATGTTTTCCTCTAGGAGTTTTATAGTTTCTGGCCTTACAATTAAGCCTTTAATCCATTTTGAGTTTATATTTCCATATGCCATTAGGAAGTGTTCTAATTTCATTCTTTTATACATGACTGTCCAGTTTTCCCAGCACCACTTATTAAAGAAACTATTTTTGCCCCACTGTATATTCTTGCCTCCTTTATCAAAGTATCCATAGGTGTATGGGTTTATCTCTGGGCTTTCTATCTTGTTCCATCGGACTATATTTCTGTTTTAGAGTTTATTGCTTTTGACTTTCAACCTCCTTGCTAGTTTTGTGTGTGGATGATTTCCTACCTTTACTGTTGGTTTGCCTTTGCTGGTGAGTGTTTTTTGGTTTGTAATTTTCTTATTTCTAGGTGTGGCCTTTTCGTTTTTGCTTTGAAAAGTTCCCTTTAACATTTGTCATAAAGCTCGTTTGGTGGTGTTGAACTCTTTTAGCTTTTGTTTGTCTGTGTAACTTTTTATCTCTCCATTGAATATGAACGAAAGCCTTGCTAGGTAGAATATTATTGGTTGTAGGTTTTTTCCTCTCACCACTTAAAAAATATTGCACCACTCCCTTCTGGCCTGCAGAGTTTCTGCTGATAAATCAGCTGATAGCCTTATGAGAGTTCCCTTGTATGTTATTTGTTGCTTTTCTCTTGTTCCTTTTATAGTCTCTCTTGAATTTTTGTCATTTTTACTACAACATGTCTTGGTATGTTCCTCTCTGCTTCCTCCTGTATCAGGCTCTCTGCACCTCCTGGACTTGGGTAACTGTGTCCTTTCCCATGTGAGGGAAGTTTTCAGCTACTGTGTTTTCAAATATGTTCTCAGGCCCTTTCTCTGCCCCTTCTTGTTGTTGTTCAGTCTCTCATTCGTGTCTGACTCTTTGCAACCCCATGGATCATAGTACCCCAGGCTTCCCTGTCCTTCACCATCTTCCAGAGCTTGCTCAAACTCATATCCATTGAGTCAATGATGCCATCCAACCATCTCATCCTCTGTGATCCCCTTCTCCTCCTGCCCTCAATCTTTCCCAGCATCAGGGTCTTTTCCAGTGAGTTGGCTCTTCACATCAGGTGGCCAAAATATTGGAGCTTCAGCTTCAGTATCAGTCCTTCCAAAGAATATTCAGGGTTGATTTCCTTTAGGATTGACTGGTTTGATCTCAAAAGGACTATCAAGAGTCTTCTCCAGCACCACAGTTCAAAAGCATCAATTTTTTGGTGCTCAGCCTTCTTTATGATACACCTCTCACATCTGTACATGATTGCTGGAAAAATCATAGCTTTGACTATACAGACCTTTGTTGGCAAAGTTATGTCTCTGCTTTTTAATATGCTGTCTAATATGTCTGTCATAGGATGAGGCTAGTCTTGAGGCTAATCTAGGCTTCCTAGAAGGCCAGGCTAGTGCTTGTTCACTGGTGGAAACGCCTGTGGGCCTGTGGGCGTAGAGGGGCTGTGGGCTCAGGAAGTCCTTAGGCAGCCTGTCTGCTGATGAATGGAGATGTGTCTCCACCCAGTTAGTTGTTAGGCCCAAGACCTTCCAGCACTGGTGCCTTCAGGTTATTGGATGGGGCCAGATCTTGTATCTTGGGCTTCCCTGGTGGCTCAGACAGTAAAGCGTCTGCCTGCAATGTGGGAGACCTGGGTTCGATTCCTGGGTTAGGAAGATCGCCTGGAGAAGGAAATGGCAATCCACTCCAGCACTTTTGCCTGGAAAATCCCATAGACAGAGGAGCCTGACAGGCTACAGTCTACAGGGTCGCAAAGAGTCAGACATGACTGAGCGACTTTACTTTTACTTTCAGATCTTGTATTAATGAGCTACAGGTAGGATTGCATTGTGACTGCTCACAGCAGCAGTATCTACATGGTACAAATATGGCTTCTGCCAGTGTCTATGTCCCCAGGGTAAGCCACTGCTACACTGCAATCCCAGCCTCTCCTCAAGATTCTCCAAGACCAGCAGGTAGGTCTAGCCCAGGCTCCTATCAGATTGCTGCTTTTGCCCTGGGTCCTAGTGCATGTGAGATTTTGTGTGTGGCCTTGCAGAGTGAAGTCCCTATTTCCTCCCGTCCTTTGGAACTCCCAAAATTAAGTCCACTGGCCTTCAAAGTCAAATGCTCTAGGGGATATGGTCCTCCCAGTGCAGGACCACCAGGCTGAGGAGCTATATATGGGGCTCAGTACTCTCACTCCTGTGAGAGAGCCTCTACACTGTAATTATTGTCCAGTTTGTGGATTGCCTCCACCCTATGGGTATGAGACTTGATTATATTGCCAGTCCATCCCTCTTACCTGTCTCATTGTGGTTCCTTCTTTATGTCTTTAGTTGTAGAAGATATTTTCTGGTAGGTTTCAGTCTTTTTCATTGATGACTGTTCTGCAAATAATTGCGATTTGGGTGTATTCTTGAGAATTGAGCTCAGGGTCTTTCTAGTCTGCCATCGTGGCTGAAGCCCAAATTTCTTCTCTTTTTAAAAAAAATATTAATAGACTGTAGCTTTAGAGCAGTTTTTGGTTTACAGAAAAATTGAACAGAAAGTACAAAGTTCTTTCTAGTTTAACTGTGTTCTTGTCTGAGAGTATACACTGTGTGATTTCTATTAATTAAAAACTTTTAAGTTGTGGTTTTTGGCCCAGAATATGATCTATCTTGGTGAATGTTCCATGTGAGCTTGAGAAGAATATATTCTGCTCTTGTTAGATGAAGTAATCTATAGATGTCCTTTAGTTCCAGTTGATTGGTAATTAACTATTGATATATCTTTACTCATTTTCTGCCTGCTACCTGTCAATTACTGATAAAGGGGTATAGAAGTCTCCAACTATAATAGTGTATTTTTCTATTTCTCCTGTGGTTCCATTAGTTTTGCCTCATGTATATTGATGTTCTGTTCATGTTTGAAGTTTGAAAATAGTACTAATGTAAATTTCTTCTCTTTTTAATTAGGGTGAGATTGAATTTTGTATCTATATAGCAGTTATTTTTCACAGGTTCTTATTGATATCCTTTCTTGTAATGTTTTATCATAGTTCTCTTTTTTAACAGACTATGTCAAGATGTAGGTCTTCTTTTGTTTATTTTTCCTAGAACATGATCCTTTCAGTCATCAAAGGAAAATTTTATTCTCTGGCTTTCGTATTTATCACTTCCTCCTTCCTTATTTTTATATTTTTGCCTTTTTTATTTAGATTTTTCATTTTAATATGATTCACCCACAACTTCAATTATGCTTTTCCTGTCTTGACTGATTTTAATTCTGCTGTTGTATCTTTTGTTTCCTTGATGTCCTTCCTTAGTGTATGATTAAAAGCACAGGCCATGAAGTCATATTTTCAGAGGTTGAATCCTGGCTCTAGTATTTACTGGTTGGGTGCCCTTGAAAAAGTTCCTTAACATCTCTCAGTTTCCTCAGTTATGAAATGAGGACAACAATAGCACTAATTTCTGGTGCTCTTATAAGAATGAAATGTGTTGATGTATATAAAACATTTATAATTAAGTATGATGCACATAAAGTGTTAAATCAACGTTAGTAACTTTTATTGCTTCCTCCATATCATCATCTCTATTAGTTCACTCATCTACCCCCCCTTTTTAAATCTCATTTTGCCTTTTCATCTAAGCCTATTTTCTCTTTATGACTTTCTGTTCTTATTTCATGAAAAACTTGTCTTTTTGTACCCTATGTAGGATACCAAACAGTTTCCTCAAATTTGATTGTGAGTCCTGCCTTAAACAAGGTTCAGAAGTATACTTTCAATTATGATCTCCATATTATATCCCTGTATGTAGCAGTATTTTTTTCACAGGTTCCATATGTTGCTTTCTGCTTCCTCATCATTAAGATCAGTCTGTTCATGCTCTGTGCCAGGAAATTGGTACATAAAGTACCCTTGACCCCATTCTTGGTCCACTTTGTGACATCTTTCCTTCCCTTCTGCTGCTGGACAGCTAATTATGTGCATAGCTTCCAAGTTTCCTAGGTAACTTTTCCCTACAATATCTCCTGTCTACCGTGATTCATCTCCTTCCACTGTGTCCTGTTCAACTGATGCAATGTAAGAAAAACTATAATTTCCATAATGTAATGCAAACTGCTTTCTTCATATATCTTCTCTTACAACTACTCTACTTGAAAGTAGGTTTGATTCTGAAAAAACTGTTTGTAAGAGCAAAATGACACCTTTCAAGTGATCAGTGTGAAAATATCCATGGAAATTTAAGCTTTACTCTTGTCTCCATGGTAATCATACACTTCTCTTTCTGCTGGTTTTCAAAACTCTTGCTACTTTTGGACATGATCAGGGTAAATGGTATTCATAACCCCCCTTAAAAACAAACCCAAATGCTGTAAACTCTCCTTTAGAGTCAGAAACAACGGGATGGCCAAGATCCAAAGACCATGTATGATCAACTAATGCCATCTGTTGGAGGCAGCCTTTTAATTTGTTTCATGTGAACATTCTAAAAGAGGACATTTCTCAACAGAAAAATGATCGTGGTTTTTCACTTTGGAAGACCTATTTAAGGCGCCACAACTATTTTCCTTTTTCCTCATTGCGGAAAACTACTACCCCTATCAGCTGTAGAAAGATGGCCTGGCAAGGCAAGGGTGACCGAAAAAAAAGACAATTCTCCTAGAGTAGTACGTGGCAGGACAGAGGAACAGCTATCTGATTTTCTATGTGGGATGTCACTTACATCTCTGTATATCATGAGTTGCAAGGAGGAGGAAAATTAAAAGTATATTAGTGGGCCTGTTGCAGTTTCTCATGCAGTCTCTTGAGGTAAAATTTCTCAGTCCAGCTTGTTTGATATCTAGTTAGAGGAGATTCTACCTAACTTCTTTTAGTCTTTGTGTTTTGTTTTGTTAATATTTGGCTGTGCTGGGTCTTAGTTGCGGTACACTGGGTCTTGTGGCATGTGAACTCCTATTTGCAGCATGTGGGATCTAGTTCCCTGACCAGGGATCGAACTTGGGCCCCCTGCATTAGGAGTGCAAAGTCTTAACCACTGGACCACCAAGGAAGTCGCCTACCTTCTTTTAGTCTTGTTTTCATTGACATTATTCCACTCCTTTCTCTTTTGCCTTCCTAAGTATTTTAGTAGGAAATTACCAACCTCCTAGCCAGAACCCACTGGAATCCAAAAATGTGTTTTAAGTGCCAAGTGTAAATTCTTTTTTATATAACAGCTATTGAGGTATAATTTACATAAGATTCACTCGTTTAAGTAAGCAATCAGTGGTTATTAGTAAATTTGCCTAGTTGTGCAACTGTTTAATCCAATTTAGAACACTGGAACATTAGAACAAATTTAAAACATTCATCACCACAATAAGATCCTTTATTCCCATTTTCAAGGAATCTTTGTTCCCAGTCTCAGTCCCAGGCAGGTATTCATCTGTTCTCTATAGATTTGCCATTTCAAATTTATGGGATGGTGTAATATATGACGTCTTGATCTGGTTTTGGTTATACTTATTACCATCTTGAAGTGAAGTCGCTCAGTCGTGTCCGATTCTTTGTGACTCCATGGGCTGTAGCCTACCAGGCTCCTCCGTCCATGGGATTTTCCAGGCAAGGGTACTGGAGTGCGTTACCATTTCCTTCTCCAGGAGATCTCCCTAACCCTGGGATTGAACCTGGGTCTCCTGCATTGTAGGCAGATGCTTTATTGTCTGAGCCATAAAATACCTTTGTAACTTTTCCACAGGGTTTTAAATTCTCATGGTGAGAGCTCCAGGGAGGCCTTCTCTGACCTCATGGGATATTGTTTTCTGGACTTTTCATGATCTAGGAGCCTTTGGGGTACATGGAACTCTCAAATGAGTGCTAAAGAAACTGTGTTGGGGAGTAGACACTAAGAAAAGCCGGCAGTCCTTTGGGGAATTCTCTCAAGGTTGCATTATCATCAACTGACATTTATCTTTATTTGTCCAGAAAGTGCTAAATTTCTCTTTATTTACCCATTTATTGTGTGTCCTTTGAAAACCCACTCACTTCTCTGTTAAAGTTTATCTTATTCTCTCAAGTGAAGGACAAGAAAACAGAGGTGGGGCATGGGGTGGTAAAAGGTGATAGAATTAATTCACCTTCCTGGATTTCTAGTACTATTCCCTCCATTCTGCCCCTGCACTTGCATCAGAATTTGAGTTTAAATCACAGTACAGAGAAAACAAAAGCCCTACTCTGATGAGTACCAAACAGACCTCAGGGGCCTCTCTGTATGCCCACAGCTATGCTAAATGTCTGACACATATTCATTTGCCTTCCACAGCGATTTTTCTGAGCTTGATATAAAACCAGGGCCATTTTACAGATATACAGTGATAACCTTGGCCAAAGTCACACGGCCATAAATCCACTTATATTCAGTTGGACCTTTTCTCTTTGGCCAAAATGTTCCAAATGTTTGTTTCAAGCCACAAATTAGCTCCAGCTAATAATATCAGCAAGAAGGGGACAAATGCTTTCTGAATGCTTTTTGTGTCTCCTTTCTTATCGTAAAAATAATTCAATTCTATTAAATAAAAATGATCAAAAAACATTTTCGTTCATACCATACTATTGTTAAGTATTTCCGTTTCCAAAAACCTTTCTCTCTCTTGTCCATCTGCTTTCATCTCTTTACATGGTTGCCATAAGGTTATACATTCTGTTTTTTATTCTTCTATTTTATCTGTCATTGTTTTTTGAAAGCATTTTTCTATGTTAATACTTAGATTTTTAAGTATTTAATAGTTTATTTCAAAACTTAATTTTAAAATTTTCTATTTTACTTAAGTGTTAATTGGATATATCACATGATTTTCCCTTTTGTGTAAGATGATGTGAATTCTCTTCTTAGAGTCAATTCATCTCTCTTGAAGTGTATCTACTTCATTTCCCCTAGTCCTTTTTTTTTAATTGAAGTATAGTTGATATACAATGTTTCAGATGTACAAGAAAGTGATTCAGCTTTTATATATATAAAGAGATATTCTTTTTCACATTCTTTTCTGTTTTAGATTATTGTTGTTATTGTTAAGTCACTAAATCATGTCCAGCTCTTTGAGAACCCATGGACTGTAGCCCTCCAGGCGCCACTGTCCATGGCATTTTCCAAGCAGGAATACTATGTAGGCTGCCATTTCCTTCTCCAGGGAATCTTCCCAACCCAGGGATTGAACCTGATTCTCCTGCATTGCAGGCAGATTCTTTACTGCTGAGCCACCAGGAAAGACCATTAGAGGTTATTATAAGATATTGAATATAGTTTGACATGCTATACAATATGTTCTTATTGTTTTCTGTTTTAGATATAGTGATATCTGTTCATCCCAAATTCCTGATTTATCCCCCCTGCTGCCCTTTGGTAACCATATTTGTTTTCTTTGTCTGTGTGTCTTTGTTTTGTAAATGGTGTAATCATTTTAATGACTGTAAAAGAGTCCATTTATCTTATAAGACATAATTTTGACTGGTATTCTAATGTGGGGCACGTAAATTATTTTCAGTTTTTGTTATCACAAACAGTGCTATATATTTGTGTATGGAGATTATTTTCATTGTGAATTATTTCCTTATGATAAATTCCCAGAATTGAATTTCTGACTTGAGCTAGAGAACATTTTTGTAAGCATAGTGCCAGATTGCTTTCTAAAAATGTACCAGACTGACTTCTAGGTAGAGCTATGCAGTAACATAGGATAAGCTCTCCTTTAATACATAATGCGATATATTAAGCCTAAAAATGTTTTTGTTTTTAAGTTTAAGCCTAAACATTTCCCAGCAATAACTTCAAAAATAAAAGTTACAGCCTGATCCTTTGAACATTGAAAGGTAGTAAGTAGACAGGGATAGAAACAAAAGATCCTTCATGTTGTGTCTCTCAACCCACAACCCAACTGTCCTGAAAGCGATGCTGGGTGGAAAGGAAGTTAGTTGACAAAATTCTGAGAGTTCTCACTGGTAATCACCAGTGTAGAAAAAAGCAGACTGCAGTGGTAACTGGGCAGCTGCAAAAAATGCCAAGGCGAAACCTTTGAGCATGAAACTTCCATAATTTGGTAAGATCTTATCAGGAGTGGGAGGAACCTACCAGGGTTTGCAACTCCATGCTGGGTGGGGGATGAGAACTGAATTTTTCCAGAGTGAAGCATGTTTCTAGCTGGGGTGGAAGTGGGATGGACCCATGGATCAGGAAAATTGGCCAAATTTTAGAAAGAGACTACAAAGCCCAGGTTTCCTGGCAAAGGCAACTGAGTATTTCCTTTACCCCGCCCCTGTACCCTCAGGCTACAGAAAAGAAATCCACACACCATTCCCTGAATTGTGACCAAAATTGGGGGAAATAAACTCACTCCAGATAGTGTTGGGGAAAATGTCAAGAAGAATTTACCTGATTATAGCAGAGCAATATCAGAAAGAGAAGACAGAGACAGAGAGACAGAGAATGAGAGTCTAAAAGAAAAACATGACTGGGGCTTCCCTGGTGGTCCAATGGCTAAGACTCCACTCTCCCAGTGCAGGGGCCAAGGTTTGATCCCTGGTCAGGGAATTAGATCCCACATGCCACAACTAAGACCCAGCGCAGCCAAATAAACAAATAAAAATAAATATTTTTATAAAAAAAAGAAAAACATGACATAAGAAATATAAAATATTTGTATTACAAGCACATAAATTTATAGTATAATATATTATGTAATATATAAATTTAATTTCAAAATATATAGATGAACAGCATGCTACTGGAAAAGGGATGTATTAATATATAGACAGAATTGAGAGTCCAGAAATAAGCTCCTCATATTTATAGTGATTTGATTTTTGACAAAGGTATAAAGATAATTTTGTGGGAAAAGAATAATCCCTTCAGCACATGGTGATGGATTAAATGAATATATTCATATAAAATAATGAATTTGGCCTCTATACCATAGTCAAAAATTAACTCCGATGAAAGATCTAAATTCAAGAGTTAAAATGATAAAAGCTTAGAAGAAAACAAAGGTACGGATAAATGGTCATGATCTTGGACTAGGCAACAATATCTTAGGATGACAAAAATACAAGCAACTAAAGAAAAAATAATTTAGCTGAACTTCATCAAAATGAAAAACTTTTGTGCTTCAAAGGACAACATGAAAGTGAAAACACAACCTATAGAATGGTTGGAACATTTTGCAAATCAAATATCTGATAAGAAACTTGTAAAGTATAAAGAAATATTATTATTCAATAATACAAAGATATAATACAGTTTTAAAATAGGCAAAGTAACTGAATAAACATTTCTCCAAAGAAGATATATAAAAGGCCAATAAGTACATGACAATAGCTCAACATTATTATCATTATTAGCCATCAGGAAAACGCAAATCAAAAGCACAAGATACCACTTCACAACTACAGTGCGGATAATAAAAAAAGATGAAGAGCAAGTATGAGAATGTGGGAAAATTGAAACCCTCACATATTATAGTGGAAAAGTATAATTGTACAGCAGCTTTGGAAAACAACATTTGGCATTCCTCAAAAGTTAAACAAACAAACAAAATTAAAAATAGACTTACCATATGAGCAAGCCATTTCACTCCCAGATAGATGCCCAAGAGAAACAAAAATATATGTTCACACAAATACTTATGCACAAATGTTCATAACATCGTAATTCATGATGGCCAAAAAGTGAAGACAATCCAAATGTCCATCAACTGATGAGTGAATAAATAAAATATGATATGTTCTTGTTGTTCAGTCATCTGGTCGTGTCCCACTCTCTGCAACCCCATGGACTTCAGCACACTAGGCCTCCTTATCCCTCACAATCACCCAAAGTTTTCCCAAGTTCATGTCCATTGCATTGGTGATGCCATCCAGGCATCTCATCCTCTAACACCCTCTTCTCCTGCCCTCAATCTTTCCCAGCATCAGGGACTTTCCCAATGAGTTGGCTGTTTGCATCAGGTGACCAAAGTACTGGAGCTTTGGCTTCAGTATCAGTCCTTCCAACAAGTATTCAGGGTTGATTTCCCTTAAGATTGATTAGTTTGATCTTCTTGCTGCCCAAGGAACTTTCAGGAGTCTTCTCCAGCACCACAGTTCAAAGGCATTAATTCTCAGCATACTGTCTTCTTTATGGTCCAGCTCTCACAACCATATGTGACCACTAGGAAAACCATAGCTTGACTATATGGACCTTTGTCGGCAGAGTAATGTCTCTGCTTTTCAACACAATGTCTAGCTTTGTCATAGCTTTCCTGCCAAGAAGCAATCATCTTCTGATTTCATGGCTGCAATCACCATCCACAGTGATTTCAGAGTCCAAGAACAGGAAATCTATCACTACTTACACCTTTTCCCCTTCTATTTGCCACGAAGTAATGAGGCTGGATGCCACGATCTTAGTTTTTTTAATACTTAGTTTTAAGCTGGCTCTTTCACTATCCTCCTTCACCCTCATGAAGAGGCTCTTTAGTTCCTCTTCACTTTTAGCCATTCAAGTGGTATCATCCGCCTGTCTGAGGTTGTTGATGTTTCTCCCAGCTATCTTGACTCCAGCTTGTAACTCATCCGGGCCAGCATTTCTCATGATGTGCTTGCTCAGTGTTTAGGTTAAACAAGCAGGGTGACAGCAGACAGCCCTGTCATACTCCTTTCTCAACCTTGAACCAATCAGTTGTTACATACAGGGTTCTAACTGTTGCTTAGGTTTCTCAGGAGACAGTTGAGATGGTCTGGTATTCCTATCTCTTTGAGTGCTTTTCACAGCTCTTAAAGAGATGGGACACATCCACAATAGAGCATCGTTTACACTTAGGCCCAGCCACTTCATTCTTGCTGGGGCTATTAGTAGTTCTCCTCCACTCTTCCCCAGTAGTATGTTGGACACCTCAGACCCAGGGGACTCATCTTTCAGTGTCATATCTTTTTGTCCTTTTATGCAGTTCATGAGGTTCTCACAGCAAGTATACTGGGGTGGTTTGCCATTCCCTCCTCCAGTGGATCGCATTTTGTCAGAACTCTCCACAATGATGTAACTGTCTTGGGTGGCCCTACATGGCATGGCTCATAGCTTCATTGAGTTATGCAAGCCCCTTCACCATGACAAGGCAGTGATCCGTGGAGGGGAAAATACAGTATATCCATACAATTAAATATTATTCAACAATAAAAAGAAATGAAGCAATAACGCATACTACAACATGCATGAATCTTAAAAACATTCTGATGAGTAAAAGAAGCCAATCACATAAGAGTATCTGTTGGATGATTTCATTAATATGAAAAGTCCAAAAGAGCAAGTCCATAGAAACAAAAAGTATATTAGTGGTTACCTTGGGGGCAAGCAGGCTGGTGAGAGATGGGAAGAGGATTTGGAAAGTGACAGCTAAGAGGTATGAGGTTTCTTTTTGGTGTAATGAAATGTTCTAAAATTGATTATGGTAATAACCGTACAACTCTGTGAATATTAATATATTCATACATACATGTATATTTAGTAAACCATTGAATTATACAGTTTAAATGGGTGAATTATATCTTAATAAATCTATCATTTTAAAGTTTGTAAATGAAGTGTTAAAACCACAGAATATGAGAAAAAGAGGAATTGAAAAAC
The DNA here is from genome assembly GCF_000754665.1 of Bison bison bison. Taxonomy (NCBI): domain Eukaryota; kingdom Metazoa; phylum Chordata; class Mammalia; order Artiodactyla; family Bovidae; genus Bison; species Bison bison. The sequence goes on along the minus strand of NW_011494644.1, from coordinate 3,612,693 downwards.
CAAAGAAACAAACAGAGAACTAAACAGTATTAGTAATGATCTGATAAATAAGGACCAGCAAGGGATAAAACATATAAATCTAGACATCTAACAAATGGCTTAGAGGAAAGGTTTGAGACAACTACACTTGCTATTGAAGACAGTCAAAGAATATGATTGATATGGAGACCTTACAGTGTTAATTCCTTGAGTAGCTATCCCAATAAATAATGTAGACAATATATACCAAGAAACAAATGTAGAAATTTTTCCTAAAATGAAGAAGTATTTCTGTAAGTTTTAAGAGTATTTTGTGTTCTAAGAAAAACTGATACAGAATAATTGATTTTAAAAAAATCTGATTAAATTATTGGACTTCCAGGATAAAAGAGATTCCATCAGGCATCCAGATAGAAAAGAAAAATTAGTAAAAGTGGAAATATCTGATGGGCTTCAAACTTCTACACAGCAAGCTAGACTGAAAGAAACATTGAAACAATGGTCTGCAAAACTCTAAGGGAAAGAAAATGTGACATTAGAATACTACTCTCAGCCAGGTCACTTTTCAAGTACAAAGTCGCAGACATTATCAAACGTGCAAGATCTGAGAGAACTGAGCCCTCTTAAGTCCCTTCTTAGAAATAAAAAATAAACCAGCCAACCAATCAATCGAGATAAAGAACTGAAATAGTCTTGTGTTAAAAGACCCCAGTTTGACTGTTGAACCTATTTAAATAAAGATCTAAGAATAAGGTATGGAAGAATTATAGTTGCAAAACAAAATGTCAGTGTTATAATCTCTGAAAAAGTAAAAGACACTTGCTCCTTGGAAGGAAAGCTATGACAACCTACCCTGTGTATTAAAAAGCAGAGACATCACTTTTCCAACAAAGGTCCATATTGTCAAAGTTATGGTTTTTCCAATAGTCATGTACAGATGTGAGTTGGACCATAAAGAAGGTTGAATGCCAAAGAATTGATGCTTTTGAATTGTGGTGCTTGAGAAGACTCTTGAGAGTCCCTTGGACTGCAAGATCAAACCAGTCAATCCTAAAGGAAATCAACCTTGAATAATTCATTGGAAGGACTTATGCTAAAAGAATTGAAGCTGAAGCTCCAGTACTTTGGCCACCTGATGTGAACAGCTGGTTCACTGGAAAAAGACCTTGATGCTGGGAAAGACTGAAGGCAAAAGGAGGAGGGAGTTGCAGAGGATGAGATGGTTAGATAGAATCACTGACCCAATAAACATGAGTCTGAGCAAACTCTGGGAGACGGTAATGGACAGAGGAGCCTGGCGTGTTGCATTCCACGGGGTCATAAAGAGTTGGACATGACTTAGTGACTGCGCAACAACAGTATCATCAAGAACAACAAAGAGAACCAAAGGAGAGGAAATGGAAGAATGACAGTTAATCACATCATAGTTCATAAAGGGATCAATAAAATTGATCTAACATTAAGTCACATGTATTTTCAAATGAATTGTGATATCAGGATTTGCTTCAAAGTGTTCCAGTCTAAGAAAGAAGGAAGAAAGAAAAGGGAGGAAGTGAGAAGGGAAGGAAAATGAATATGATGATTGTTGATGTTGTAGAAATGCATGAAACAGTTGCAAAATGTTGAAGATTATGGAAGCTAGATAATGGGTACATGGCAGTTTATTATACTATCCTCCTTTTTTGTTGTCAGCTACAGACTGGCACTTGCCAGCTACCTCTACAAGGATTAAATCACATACTGCTGTTTCTGCTGATTTTAAATACCCCTGAAAGGAATTCAGGGTGGAGAGCAGAAATGAGGTACTCTGGGAAAAACTAGCAGAATGGGTCTTCAGATAGATATTTTCAGGAGCCAACTTTATAAGCCCAATTCTTGTATTTCCTCATGTCTAGAAAAACACTAAAATCCTTCATAGTGATGACTGCTCCTCGTGACTAGCAGATACATTCTGCAAAAATTAAAGTGCTTGATTGCATGTACTCCCACTTCACCAAAATCACATATATACTGACCTTACCCCCAACCTCTTTGGAGCAATTTCTCAGGGCTATATGAAATGCTGTTTCCTGGGTCTATAGTCCTCATTTTGCCCCAAATAAAATTTAACTTGCAATTCTCATGTTGTGCATTTTTTCAAGTCAGCATTGTGTATTTTACATTTTTTTCACAATGAAAAGTTAAAATATAATAGCAAAGTTGGATTAAATTATTTTTAAAATTATAATGACTTTAAGCCCTAATGGCTGAAAATTTTTTTTTAGTTAAGAAGCATCTCCTGCTAAGGGGGTAGATATTAAAGCTTTTCATCACAAGAAAAAAAAATTTTTTTAGATTGGAGTGTTTCAGCCCTTTAACTCAAGACTCTCTCTCTCTCTCTGTCTCTCTCTCTGTCACACACACACACACACACACACACAGCCTACAACCACCAATGCTGTCTTCTTTGGGTCAATTATAGATGAGTCCTGTGGAGAGAGAAGCAAGTCACTTGTGCCTGCTGCTGAGTTGGCTAGGCAATGGAACTTGCAAGCCTCTCATGCCCAGTGCTCCTGTGAATCACACAGCCCAACACTTGTCTCACTGAAGCCTGGGTATTTCCTCCATGTCCTCTTTAGGTTTTTCTCACGTTAAAAAAAAAAAAAATATATATATATATATATATAAAATTCAGAAAGCTTTGCAACCAGTATCTCATATACTCCTCATAGCATTCTCGAGATGAGGAAATTGCAGCTCAGAAAGGGTGTCACTCATCCAGGGCCCCACAGTGAGTCAGTGAGGAATGGTTGGATGAGAAGCCAGGTCCTTCCCTGACACTCTTCTTTTTCCCACTTCTCATCTTGAAGTGCAACAAAGAAAAAGACTTCCAACAATTACAGAGGCAGGGCTTCACTGGGGAAAAGGACCATAGGAACTTTGTGTTACTTTTGTGAAGGAAGTAGGGAGTGATTTGGGATGAGTATTGTGATTGTATTTGGAAGAACGGGTGGAGCGAGAAGGTGATTCAGAATCACTGCTGTGTATTGATCAGAGGCTAGAGACCAGGGGCCTCGATGCTGCCCACCTACTTCCTCCCACACCAAGAGGATCTGGAGGGCAGCACTTCAGTTGTTCTTACCTTACACAGTAGATACTGAGGGCCTACAATGTGCTTGCTTCGTGTCTGGTCAGGCATTTGTTCAAAAAGCACCTACTGTGTACTTTTTACTAAGCACCTACTATGTACTTCCCTGGTAGCTCAGATGGTAAAAAATCTGCCTGCAATGCAGGAGACCTGGATTCAATACCTGGGTTGGGAAGATCCCCTGGAGAAGGAATTGACTGCCCACTCCAGTATTCTTGCCTGGAGAATTCCATGGACAGAAGAGCCTGACAGGCTACAGTTCATGGAGTTGAAAGAGTCAGACCTGACTGAGCGACTAACACATAGTTCTAGATACTGTGCTAGTTGTTTGGGGATACAACAGTGAACAAAAAAGATATAATCCCCTTGCTCTCACAGAGCTCACTTTCTAGTTGAGGAAGACAAACAATAAATAAGTAGGCTCATAGAATAAGATAATTGGAGATATACTAAGTGCAAGGATGGAAAAACACTGGCATGTTGATGGAGACCCGCAGGGGCTCTACCTGAAGTGTTCAGGGACGGTCTCCCAGAGGAGGTGACATCTGAGCTGAGATCTGAAAGGTAAGGAACAAGCCAGGTAGAGAGCAGGGGGAAGAGCTGCCAGGCATAAAGAAGAGCTGATCCAAAGCCCTGAGGTAAGAGTGCATGTGGTATGTTTGAAGATTAGAAAGAAGATGCTGCAGTAAAGTGGGTGAGTAGCCTGCTTCATACAATGTATATTAAGGAGACTTTGGAAAGTCAGGAGGAGCAACATACAGAGCAGGTTATCTCCAGTCCACACTGAGGGAGCCCCTGAAAATGCCCAGAGATTCCATGACTTACCCAAGGTCACAAGATCAGCAAGGGGCACATGTTGCCCCATAATTTACACTTTAGCACTGCTACCTGGTGCTGGACCATAGGCTTCCAAACCTGGGGAGCCTGGGGTTTGAGTCTTAGGAAGCCCCAGAGACTCAACAGCTCCTTCAGTGTTGCCCAGTGGAAGGCACTGCTCTTCCTCCATGGCTTCTGGGATCAGGTTCACACAAATGTCCCCAGATGGGAGAGGCCCTGCTGGACTCCTCAGACACTCAGGTCTGTGCAGCACAAAGGCATCTCCAGGTCTGTGACCCCAGCTTGACCTTGAGCTGCTCCACCTCTGCAAATCCAAGTTCAATCATCCTGACTTCTCACAAACTACCTTGTAGCCCTGTAACTCTCCAGCTCTGCTACAACTAGCTTCTGCTCCCTCCTTTCTGCTATCTCCTTAATTACCAGTCCCTCCAGTCCACCCCTCCAGCTCCGTCCCCAAGGCCCACCTGTTCCATGTTTTTCTCTCATCAGCACCTTCTCTCCCTCCTTCCCTTTTCCTCCTGCCATACAAACTCATGAAAACCCCAACCTTGGATCAATACACCACCTCTCTTTTTTTTTCCCACTTATACTCCAGAGCTGTTTAACAGTACAGGAGAAAGTCATATAAGCTGAAGGCTTAACATGACTTTCATGGTCTCCAACCTCAGCTTGGGGAATCAGAGACTACAGACTTTGGACTCAAATAGTTTTGTTTTGGAACATAGATGCAAAACTCATCAACAAAATACTAGCAAATTGAATCCAACAGTACCTTAAAGTGCTTATACGCCACAATCAAGTAGAATTTAACAATTTCCACAAACCAATGTGAAACACCACATTAAACTGAAGAATAAAAAGTATATGATCATCTCAGCAGATGCAGAAAAAAATGCTTCTGATAAAAATCAACATCAATATATGATTAAAAACTCTTCAGAAAGTGGACATACAAGGAACATGCCTCACATAATAAAAGAATATGAGACAGACCCATAGCTAACATCACATTCAATGATGAAATGCTGAAAACATTTCCTCTAAGATCAGAAACAAGACAAAGATGCCTTTTCTTGCCACTTTTATTCAACATCGTTTTTGAAGCCTTAGTCACAGTAATCAGAAAAGAAAAATAAATGAAAGGAATCCATATTGGAAAAGAAGAAGTAAAAAAAAATCCTAAAGATGTTACCGGAAAACTACTAGAGCTCATCAAAAAATTTGGTAAAGTTGCAGGAGACAAAGTTAATATACAGAACTCTGTTGCATTTCTATACACTAACAATGAAATATCAGAAAGAGAATTTAAAGAAACAATCTCATTTACCATTGCATGAAAAAGAATAAAATACCTAGGAATAAACTTATCTAAGAAGCCAGAATACCCATACTGTGAAAGCTATAAGACACCAGTGAAAAAAACTGAAGACAACACAAACAGATGGAAAGGTATACCATGTTCTTGGATTGAGAAAACTAGTATTGTTAAAATACTACCCAAGACAATCTACAGATTTATGCAATCGCTATCAAATTACCAATGACATTTTTCACAGAACTAGAACAAGTAGTCCTAAATTTTATATGGAACCATAAAAGACCCAGAATTGCCAAAGCAATCCTGAGAATGAAGAACAAAGCTGGAGGCTTCATGCTCCCTGAGTTCAGACTATACCACAAAGCTGCAGTAACCAAAACACTATTGTACTGGCACAAAAAAAGACATATAGATCAATGGAACAGGATGGAGAGCCCCAAAATAAACCCATGCACTTATGGTCAATTAATCTACAACAGAAGGAGGGAAGGCTATACTATGGACAAAAGACAGTCTTTTCAATAAATGGTGGTGGAAAAACTGGAGAACATGTAAAAGGATGAAATTGTAACATTCTCTAACACCATATACACAAATAAACTCAAAATTGATTAAAGACCTAAATGTAAGAGTGGATACTATAAAACTCCTAGAGGAAAACACAGGCAGAACACTCTTTAACAGGAATCGCAGCAATACTTTTTTAGATTGATCTCCTAGAATAATGGAAACAAAAGCAAAACTAAACAAAATGGGACCTAACTAAACTTAAAAGCTTTTGCACAGCTAAGGAAACCATAAACAAAACAAAAAGACAACCTACAGTTTGGGAGAAAGTATTTGCAAAAAAAAAATGCAACTGATAAGGGATTAATTTCCAAAATATACAAACAGCTCATACAGCTTAATATCAGAAAAAAAAAAACAACCCCCCCAAAAAATGGGCAGAAGACCTAACAGCACATGATTCCAAAGAAGACATACAGATGGTCAACGGGCACATAAATAGATACTCAATATCACTAATTAGAGGAATTGAAATGAAAACTACAATGAGGTATCACTTCACACCAGTCAGAATGACATTCTCAAAAAGTCTACAAATAACATGCTAGAGAGGGTGTGGAAGAAAAATTAACCTTCCTACACTGTTGATGGGAATGTAAATCGGGGCAGCCATTACAGAGAACAGCATGGAGGTTTCTCAAAACCCTAAAAATAGAGTTACCATATGACCCAGCAGCCCCACTCCTGGACATATTTCTGGAGAAATATAACTCAAAAACATACATGTACCCCAGTAATTACGGCTGCACTATTTACGAAACAGCCAAGACATGGAAGCACCCTATTAATAAATGTTCGACAGATGAATAAAGGAAATGTGATTATATATATATATACACATACACATACATACATACAACGGAAATCTACTCAGTCAGACAAAAGAATGAAATGCCATTTACTGCAACGTGGGTGGACCTAGAGACTATCATATTAAGTGGATTTAGACAGAGAAAGACAAATATCATATGATATCACTTATATGTGGATTTTTTAAAATGATACGAATGAATTTATTTGTAAAAAGGAAATAGACTCACAGATGTAGAAAACTAATTTATGGTTACCAAAGGGGAAATGGGTAAAGAGGGATAAATTGGGAGCTTGGGATTAATGTATATACACCACTATAAATAAAAATAGATGAGAACAAGGACCTACTGTATAGGAAAGGGAACTATGTTCAATATCTCAAAAAAATATACAATGGAAAAGAATCTGAAAATTATATATTTCTATGCTATATATATATAGCTATATATATAGCTCTATTTATATGCATATATGTATATGGTTTTATATATATATATATGTATATATATGTATATAACTGAATCACTTCGCTATACAGTGAAAACTAACACAGCTTTAGTCTACGGCCATACCGCCCTAAATGCACCCAGTCTCCTCTGAAACTAACACAACTTTATGAATCAACTGTGCTTCGGTCTTAAAAAAAAGTTTTCCTCACAAGGAAAAAAATTCTAACTGTGTATGATGATGGGTTTTATAAGAATAGGATCGGTTATTTTTTATTTATTTATTTTGGGCCATGCTGTGTCCTTGTTGTCTTGCCTGAGTATTTCTTTGCCGTGTGCAGCTTTCTCTAGTTGTGGCAAACGGGCTGGTCTTTGTTGCAGTGCATAAGCTTCTCACCGTAGTGGCTTCTCTTGTTGCAGAGCACAGGTCCTACAGCGCACGGGCTGCAGTAGCTGTGGCTTGTGGGCTCTAGAGCCCAGGCTCAATAGTTATGGTGCACAGGATTGGTTGCTCTGTCGTAGATAGAATATTCCTGGACCAGGAATCGAACACTCAGTGTCCCTGCACTGGCAGGTGAATTCCTAACCTCTGGATCACCAGGGAAGTCCCTGGATCATTTAATATTATATGCATTATATATTAATATATACAATCTCTTATAATCATTTTATAATTTGATCATTTCACTATATGTAAAAATTGAATCATCGCATTTTATACCTGAAACAAATATAGTCTTTGTCAATTGTACCTCAATTGAAAAAAAAATAAACCACTTTTAGAAACCAATATCTCCTGTAGTGAATGATGATTATCTGAAGTTCAGAAGGTCCTTCAGTTTCACTTTAGTCTCCTAGTTTAAATAAAATTAGATATAATGTTTTTATTTTTCAATAGTATAATATATAAAAATATATATTCTATCTTATTATGTTACATTATATTAATATAATTCATATATATTTGTGTGTATATATATATGATATATAATATTAAATGATCCTATCCTAATAAAATTCTTTCTTTCATTTACCTATACTTCCACCTTCAATATGTTTATATGCCTCAAGAGAGGACTGGAAGGATTGCTGCCGAAAGTAATCTCTGATTGTGAGATTTGGAGCCATTTGTTTTCTCCGTTTTTTGTTCTTTTCAATACTTCCTATTTATATTATGTATATTATTTATATTATCATTATTTGTATAATCAATACCTATTATTTTTATACATATAATAAAGTCATTATTCTTTAAAAGATGTTTTTCTAGTTTATACAGTTACCAATACTGATAGTCATACATTTCAGATGCCTATGGCTGAGGTAGTTAAATATCTCAAATATGAAATGTAAACCCCTGATGTGCTAATAACTTGTTCTATTTATTTGGGTCCAGGAAGCATCTATGATTTTTATTTCCTCAAGCAAGCTAGTGGACATTGGTACACATGGACAGAGTATATCACCAAAGAGGAGGAACATATCTCCGCAAATGCAAAGGTAAAAGAGAGTTATCGGTCATAGAACCTCAGTAATGACCTGATATTCAGCAAAGTGGAGACGTTAACATCAGATCTGGGTTAGTTAAAGAACTTACTTTAGAAAAAGTGAAAGAATTTACTTTAGAAAAATGTTCAAACATGAATTGAATTGAGCCTTCAAAAGCACAGACTTTAGAATCAGAGAGTCCCAGATTTATTACTCAGTCTTCACCCTTTCTGCCTCAGTTTATGCAACTACACAATAGAAGAAAAAATACCTAAAGAATGGCTGCAAAGATTGAAGACATTGTACATGAATCTGTGGCATTCACATTGTGCTAGATCATACAGTTGCTATTCTAATTATTCTCAGTATGAACAATGCCAGGTGATCATCAGTCCCCCTCTCAGATATCTCCACCAAAAAGATCCTTGCCTTTTCTTTAAAATCCCCAGAGAAAGATTTCTTTAATCAGAGTTCTCAGAAAAACAGTTAATAGATTTTCTGGTTAGCAGAAGATTCACTTACAACTCCTACTCATTTTCTTGTGGAAATTTTTTCCAGATGTGCACTTTCATGCCTCTACTTGCAGTATCTGGTGGACAAAATTGAGCTTTATTGGGATAATTGTAGTTTGTTCAGGCCTAGCATAGAGTAGTAGGTGGTGGATGGAAATGTGGAAATACTGAAAACAAAATCAGACACCAGACAGGACCACAGCTGCTTGTGAAAAGGGTGCCACAGGCAGGAGTGAATGTGTGATGAGCTCAGGACACACACTGGAGACTGAAAAGACTGTAGAGAACCCCTCAGCACCGAGGTTCTAAACTTTCATTCTCCTTAAAAGAGCTTCATCACCTGAGCTCCAGGGGTTTAAAATCTTGCTAGATGCCTACAAATGAGTCAAATGCAGAAAATATTTTAGTTATGCTGGGAATTTTTCACTTGTGAAAAAACTGTTCTAGCCCCTGAAAATAAAAATCTGTGAAATCCAACTTGCTTAAAATTCCCAGTCTTGATACTTGGTTTAGCATTCAGTATCACTTACTGGCTATGTGACTTGGCCAAGTTGGCCATCCTCCAGTCTCAATTTTTTTATCTGAAAAAGTGAGCTAATAATACAGCTGCCTCAGAGGGCTGTTGGGAAAACTGCAGGGAATAACACAGGCAAAACATCCATAGCTCGATACCTGTTAATTCTCTTCCTTGCCACTTCAATTTCTCTGTTCTCTCTGCTCCTTTTTCATTGATCAAATTATTAATCAAAATAAGTCAAGCTTAGTCTAACAGTATACACATAGCCACGGCACTGCGCAGTCCCTGTTGGTGCCATTTGCATTATGGTCTGGTTTTGTTTTAGGGGCACCATTTACATAAACCATAGTGTGGGTGGTGCTCCCTAGAGTTACACAGCACAGTGGCTCCATGTTCACTAGCCTCTTCCAGTCTAGACATATAAGTAGACTTCAGCATATGATTTAAATCTAACTACCCCTTCCTCTGTGGCTACACACTTGGCTCAGTGGCGAAGAATTTGCATGCCAATGCAGGAGACACAGGTTCAGTCCCTGAGTTGGGAAGATACCCTGAAGAAAGAAATGGTAACCCACTCCAGTACTCCTGTCTAGGAAATCCCATGGGCAGAGGAGCCTAGCAGGCTAAAGTCCATGGGGTCACAAAAGAATTGGACACAACTTAGTGACTGAACAACAGCAGATCCCTTCGTCTACCCATCATTGGAGGGACCAAAAGCAGCCAGATGGCTGATGATAGGGTTCAAACTCAGAAAAGCCAATCTAAAGCAAGGTTTTCTACTCAAAGTAATAGAGATTCTAGGAATCCAAGATCAAGCCCTTAGAGCCCAATTGGAGTCTGAATACCAGGAAGAGTGTTGCAATTTCCATATTGCTAAAGGGATTAATAGGAGGAACCAAGAATATGAGCCTTAAGAAAAGCAGATGAGGAATAAGCACAAGGAATGGGGGTCAAGGGTCATACCTAACCCTTCTTGGACAGGCAATATAGATGGCATATGGGAGGTGGATCTTTCCTAGGGCAAGGCAGACAGCTTGGCTCAAAGAAAAGGTCTCAGAGGGCAGCAGCTGTAGACCCAGCCTTACTATAATTGGTGTTTACAATGTGACATTTCAGTAGTTAAGAATACAGTCCTTGGGATCAGACAAGCTGGAATTAAAATCTTTGCATTTCCGTTTACTTGCTGTGTTGGTGAGCTCTGGATCTGTTTCCTCATCTCTAAAACAGGGACAATAGACAGTTATTGTCTATATTTACATACAAGATTTCATTTAACCTTCAAAACAGCTCAGTGAACTCGATGCCATTTTTATCCCCATTTCATAGATGAAGAAACTAGGCTGCTAGAGAGGTAAAATACTCAAAATTATAAAGATAAGTAAGAGACAGAGCTGAATGGATAGTAAGGATAAAACTCAAGTCTCTTGAATACCAAGACACAATCTCCTGGTCCCAGTATCAAGACTTACCATGTCTTTGTGGCACAGGTCTCAGAACTCATCATCCCCACCATGGAGACAGCCCGACAGTCCTTCTTCTTGAAAACCTACCTGGACCATGAGATTCCAATGCTGTTCGTAGGACCCACGGGCACAGGCAAATCGGTCATCACCAACAACTTCCTACTTCGCCTTCCCAAAAATACTTATCTGCCCAACTGCATCAATTTCTCTGCCAGAACTTCAGCCAATCAGACGCAGGATATCATCATGTCCAAGCTGGATCGCCGGCGGAAAGGCCTTTTTGGGCCTCCCATAGGGAAGAAAGCAGTGGTATTTGTGGGTAAGGCACTGGCCTGGATCTGGACACACCAAATTCTTCTATTTTAAGTTGCAGCAAAACCGAATTTCCCTTTGTAGGACTGCTGTATATTCATTTTACTGTCTATGGAAGATAAAATATTTCTGGTTAATGTAATTCCACATTCCTTCCCTCCCCTCCCATTTTCCTTCCTTCTTTTCTTCCATCTTTCCATCCTTTCTTCTCTCCTTCCCTCCCTTTCTTGCTTCTTTCATTTTTTGTTCCTTGTCCTTTCCTTCATTCATTTCCAAGTATTTTTAACTATGTACTATATGCCAAATTTTCCATGTTGAGACATGGTCCATGCCTTTTTGCCTGAGGGAGGATCCCAGTTTCTCCTGGGATGAAGTTGAGCCCATGGATCAGGCCAAGTTACTTTGTAGTGACAGTAGTTAGGTTCAGAAGGGGATTGTAGTATTTACTCTCTTGTGTCTCCAGAAGCAACTCACACACTGTGATAAGCTTCTATTCCATTAAGTGCAAGATAAATATGTTATCAGTATATGAAGAAATCTAATAGTTACCAAATAAGCACGTTGAATTTTTCCAGAATTTTATCTGTTTAGAAAGCACTTCCTCATTTATTTCTTTTGAGCCTCACAACCCCTTGAGTTTACTGGCCATCATGATCTCTTTGTTGTTGTTGTTATTCAGTCACTAAGTCATGTTCAAGTCTTTGCGACCCCATGGACTGCAGCAAACCAGGCTTCCCTGTCCTCCATTATTTCCCAGAGTTTGCTCAAGTTCTTGTTCATTCAGTCAATGATCCTTTCTAACCATCTCATCTTCTGCCACCCACTTCTCCTTTTGCCTTCAGTCTTTCCCAGCATCAGGGTCTTTTCTAATGAGTTGGCTGTTTGCATCAAATGGCCAAAGTACTAGAGCTTTACTTTCAGCATCAGTCTTTCCAATGAATATTCAGGGTTGATTTCCTTTAGGACTGACTGGTTTGATTTCCTTTCAGTCCAAGGGACTCTCAAGAGTCTTCTCCAGAACCACAATTTGAAAGCATCAATTTTCCGATGCTCAACCTTTTTTATGGTCCAATTCTCACATCCATACACAACTACTGGAAAAACCATAGCTTTGACTATATGGACTTTTGTGAGCAAAGTGAAGTCTTTGCTTTTGAATACACTGTCTAGGTTTATCACAGCTTTCCTTCCAAGGAGCAAGCATCTTTTAATTTCACGGCTGCAGTCACCGTCTGCAGTGATTTTGGAGCCTAAGAAAGGAAAATCCATCACTGCTTCTACTTTTTCCCCTTCTATTTGCCATGAAGTGATGAGACCAGGTGCTGTGATCTTGGTATTCTGAATGTTAGGTTTTAAGCTAGCTTTTTCACTTTCCTCTTTTGACCTCATCAAGAGGCTCTTGGCTGCTCTTCATTTTCTTCCATTAGAGTGGTATCATTTGCATATCTGAGGTTGCTGGTATTTTTCATGACAATCTTAATTCCAGCTTGTGACTCATCCAGCTTGGCATTTCACATGATGTACTCTACATATAAGTTAAATAAACAGGGTAACAATATACAGCCTTGTCATACGGCTTTCCCAATTTTGAGCCATAAAATTTGAACCAATTTTGAATCAGTAATTTGTTCCATGTAAGGTCCTAACTATTGCTTCCTGATCTGCATACAAGTTTCTCAGGACACATGTAAGGTGGTCTGGTATTCCCATCTCTTTAAGAATTTTCCACAGTTTGTTGTTATCCACACAGTTAAAGGTTTCCTCATAGTCATGGAAGCGGCAGTTTTTCTGGAATTCCCTTGCTTTCTCTATGATCCGACAAATGTTGGCAATTTGATCTCTGCCTCCTCCGCCTTTTCTAAACTCAGCCTGTAAATCTGGAAGTTCTCAGTACATGTACTGCTGAAGCCTAGCTTGAAGGATTTTGAGTAACTTTACTATCATAGGAAATGAACACAATTATCTGTTAGTTTGAACATTCTTTGGCACAACCCTTCTTTGGGATTGGAATGAAAACTGACTTTTTAAAAAAAATCTAATTTACTAATCAATTAAATGAGACTCTGAAGGTTAAATTCCTTGTTCAGGGTCAAATGTCTAGAAAATTCTGGAGCCACAAGCCAAAACCAGGTTTCTTGGTGCCAAATATATTATGTTATCTACTCTCTTACTGCTAATTCATAGAATTCTCATTTAGTAATAGTAATTCCCTGCTCTTCTGAATTATCTCATGTTCTGTCTTTAAAATTAAGGTATTGACAGTAAATGTTGCATGTATTTATATCCTTGCCAATTAACAACAGCTTCTTAAAGGGAGGGATCATATTTTCTTTTCCCTTTCTTGTCCTCCCTCCCTCCTTTGTCCTTTACTCTCATCTGTTCTCCCTTCGTATTTTTATGGTATATCCAAAAGCAATTTAAGCTTTGCAGTCAAACAGACCTACGTCCAAATCTCACTTTTTAACCCTAAGTATATTATTCCATTACCTTCAGTTCCTCACCTCTAACATAAAGGCAATACTATATTCCTCTTATAAAGTCATCATCTTGAGTAGATGAGATAATATGTATAAAATTCCTAAAATGTTACATGACACAAAATTGGGCATTTAGTCAATGTTCATTGGAAAGTATTGAGTGCCTTCTATGCACCAGTACTGCACAATGTACTATTGGAGAAAATCAATCCCTACCCTGGAGGAAATCCCAATTTATCCTTGCCTTTTTGATTTTGCTCTTCAAAAACCCTAGCTTGAAGCTTTTCTGCTGTTGGGGTTCCCACTATTACCTGGTGGTAAATTAAATACTCTGTCAACTAGAAGCATGACTTTCTTTCTCACCATCATATCCCTAGAAATTAACAAAATGTCTAGCACATAGTAGACAATCTATATATTTTGGGTGAAGGAATGGGAAAAATTTTAATATCTGTTTGTTAATGCAAATGTATGCATCCTTCCACAGAGGATCTCATGCACAGAGATCTCAATAAATGCACAGAGATCTCAATAAACCAGGAAAGCCAGAACCCTGAAAAATATCTTCCATTATGGTGAAAATGTCCACTGGCTGAGCCCTACCTGGAGTGAGGGTATAACAATTGAGTGTGGACTCTCTCATGGAAGGATAGTCATCTGCTACCTCCTAAAAGACCAAAGGATGCCATAGACTTACAATCTGTGGCTATTACTTCTTTCCCCAGATGACCTCAACATGCCAGCCAAAGAGGTATATGGAGCACAGCCCCCCATTGAGCTCCTACGGCAATGGATTGACCATGGTTACTGGTTTGACAAGAAGGATACCAACAAGCTGGACATCGTTGATGTGCTGCTTGTGACAGCCATGGGCCCTCCTGGGGGAGGAAGGAATGACATTACTGGTACGTGAAGGAGAGAGTTCATTACTTTTTCTTCCACCCCCTGCAGAACCAGACCATCTTTGTGGATGGAGGGCTAGTGTAAGGCAGTCTGTCCTGATGGAAGATAGAGAAAGGGTATTTAGGCCAGAGACACTTGAGCTAGACTCAAGGAGTGGCATTTGAATATGCCGTGTTGAAAGTTGTATGAAATAGGATGAGAAGATGAAAAGAGGACTTGAGGAGTTTTTGGCTAGGCATAGAGGAACAGAGAGTCTCATGAAGAGGTAAGTTCTGTGTGGTCAGCTTGTGTTCTAGGAGCGAGGCTAGACGAGAGGTTCTCAACCAAAGGTAAATGACAGATTCACATGTTATGTTTCTTACAATTCTTTGGAGCCAGATAGGCCTAAATAAAGTAATAATAATAAACAAACAAATAAATAAGATTTTCCCCCATCATCTGACACTTTAGGAGTATATTTTGCTTCATGTGCAACTTCATCCATCCAGGTCTACAGGTTTCCATACTTTTATTCTGTGATACATCCTTGGTTAAGAATCTTAATGCCGTTTTCAGACTTAACATTCTGTGACCTTGCTCTCCCCGGTGGCATATATCTTTCTGATTTGTAAAATAAGGAAGATAAACAGGGTGATTTTACTTGAGTACACAAACCATCACCTTCCACTTGCTACAGAGTCCAAGGGTACCTTTGCCTTGGGTTTGAATATAGCAGGAGCTCAGGCACTTAGCATCTATAAATTCAACACTTCTCTAACTCCTTAGAGGGAAGGGAACTTGGTATATTACTTTTCTCTAAGACCTACTCATTCAATGGGGAAAATATTTGCAAACTATCTATCTGATAAAGAGTTGAAATACAAAATGTGTAGGAATTCATACAACTCTATAGCAAAACAACAACATTGCTGATTATTAGAGAAATGAAAATCAGAATCACAATGAGATATCACCTCACACCTGATAGAATGGCTATTAACAAAAGTCAAGAGATAATAATGTGTGTGTATATATATATATATACATTTTCTTTATCCATTCATCCATAAATAGACACTTCTTGTGCATTGTTGGTGGGAATATAAATTCATGCAGCCACTATGAAAAACAGTAAGATGTCCCTCAAAAAATTAAAAATAACACTACTACATGATCCATTAATGCCACTTCTGGGTGTATATCTGGAGGAAATGAAATAATTTTCTTGAAGAGATATCTGTAAACCCATGTTCGTGCTGCATGCTCAGTCACTTCAGTCATGTCAAACTCTTTGCAGCCCTATGGACTGTAGTCCACCAGGCTCCTCAGTCCATGGAATTTTCCAGGTAAGAATACTGGAGTGGGTTGCCACGTCCCCCTCCAGTGGATCTTCCTAATCCAGAGATCGAACCCTCGTCTCCTATGTCTCCTGCATTGTAGGCGGATTCTTTACTGCTGAGCCACCAGGGAATCCCAGTCCCAAACTGCAACATTACTCACAATAGCCAAGTCATGGAAATATCCAAAGTGTCTATTTATGGATGAATGGATAAAGAAAATGTATATATATATACACACACACACACACCCTGGGATATTATTTGGCTATAAAAATAATGAAATTCTACTCTATGTGACAACGTGAATGGACCTTGAGAATATTAAACTAAATGAAATAAGTCAGAGAAAAATAAATACTATATGATATCATTTACATGCGGAATCTAAAAATGCCAAACTCACAGGAACAGTAGTATGATGGTTGCCAGGAGCTAAGGGATGGGGGAAATGGGGAGACGTTGGTCAGAGGGTACAAATTTCCAGTTATAAAAAGAATAAGTTTTGGGGATCTGATGTACAATATGGTGACTCTCTAGCAGCATCAATAGAATTGTTACTTAACCTTAGTATGCAAGCATTTTGCAATATCTTATATGCATTAAATCATCATGTTGTAAACCTTCAGTTTATATATTTTATGTCAATTAATTCTCACTAAAACCAGTGAGGCAGTAGAGATCTATTCAGAAGGGAATGTCTGTTTCCCGTACATATCAAGGAAGTAGTAATTGCTAACATTTGCACAGCAGTTGACAGTTTTCAAGCTATGTCACAAATATGACATATTGAAAAGATCTTAAAGACCAATGCCCAAAACTGCCAGGAGCACATCTGTGGTCAGGTGAAATTGAGTCTATTAATTTGCTGCAGCAAGGGTCTACATAGCATGGAGAACCATGAGAGTGCCTGGTGAAAGGGCGTTAAATGGGCTTGTGCTGGTTGATGTGAAAAAGGCTTAAGAAACCAGGGACTCTGTTCTAGATTGGGTAGTCTCAGGGAGTGGGGACAATTTGAAGAGTAGGTATCTTAATTTTTTTTCTGTACTTAGTAAACAACTATAGTCACTCATATTAGTCTTGGGGGAACTTTTCGTGATTTCAGAGCAAACTTCTGTTTCTGTCTTGTTCCATCATAGCTACGGTACAACCTCATTTGATGTTGATATTTAAAGAGATTGTGTTCACTGGAGAACCAACAGACTAGCTGATAATTGTCAGATCACCTGCCAGCTGTTAGGGCTCATATGGGAAAACTGAGGCTCAAGGCATTATTATATGGTGGTGGAGAGCATGGTTTGGCAGAAGACTGATCTGGCTTTTGGTAACATGTAATAAGCATTAGCACACATTAAGGACTATGAGTATGCTTATTATCAAAAGAATATATGACTTCCTCAAGGTCATGCAACTCTCCATATTTCCCAATCAAAGTGTAAAATATTATTCCAGCATTTTTTAAAAAGGTAAACCTACATATATCAGTACATATGGGTGATAAAAAAAACCATAAAGAAATGCAAGATAGTAATTACTTTAAAATCAGGATAGTGGTAAGCTTTGGAGGGAGACAGGGAGAGGGCTGTGATTGGGATGGGATATATGGAGGAGCTTCTATGAAGGGCTGGCAAAGTTGTATTTCTTGACATGGATGGTAGATGTAAAGATGTTAACTTTATAATGATTCACTTTATAATTTTGGTGATTTTCTGTATCTGTGCTTTACTTTATACAGTAAAATATTTTTTAAAAATACATGCAGGCAAATTATAGAAACAGAAAATCGATTATTAGTTGCCAAGGGCTACAAGGAAATAGAAAGTGGTAAATGTAAAGGATTTCTTTTTGGAGTGATTATTCTGCTATTGATTGTGATAATGATTGCACAACTAAAATACAAAATATTTATTTAACTGTGTACTTTAAATGGATGAATTTTAGAGATATAAATATATGGATATCTAATATTAGATACATAGATACAGATGTAGAGCTGTAAGAACACCAAACTAACAGTGATTAATTTGGGAGGGGAGAGAGAATGGATTTAGTGTGTAGGAGGCAAGGGTTACTTTCTGTAAAAGTATTTCTGAATTATTTGATTATTTTATAAAAATAACACATTGCCATTATCTAGTAACAGTCTTGAGCACTGGGCTAGCACTATTACCAGAACTTCTGCAGTCGTGGAGATGTTCTGTATCTATACTGTGCAGTACAATATCCACTAGTCACACGTTTATCCTTGAGCAGTTGATATGTGGTTGATGAGACTGAGGAAATACATTTAATATTACTTAATTTTAATTCATATAAATTTAAACAGCCACATATGGCTAGAGGCTGCCATGTTGAATAGCACAGCTCTAGAACTTAAAGGCGGAGGAAAAACCGTTCTATATCTAAGGGTTGCTACGCCCAGGAGGTAAGTGTGAGTGTGTGTGCACATTCATACCTTTGCATGTTTTCCAGGACGGTTCACTCGCCATCTGAATATCATTTCCATCAATGCCTTCGAGGATGACATATTAACCAAGATTTTCAGTTCAATCGCTGACTGGCACTTCGGGAAAGGGTTTGATGTGGTGTTTTTAAGGTAGGAGGTTCCTCTATTATTGGCCTGGGGTCCTCATTTCTGGCCTTTCCTTAACTGGTCTGCTTTCTCCTTCCTCCCAAGGTATGGAAAGATGATGGTACAAGCAACGATGACAATTTACAAAGCTGCAGTGGAGAATTTCCTGCCAACTCCCTCCAAGTCACACTATGTCTTTAACCTGCGGGATTTCTCACGGGTGATCCAAGGGGTGTTGCTCTGCCCTCACACCCACCTGCAGGTCAGCCGCTGTCATTTCTGTTATCAAGTTCATTCAGTGATATCTTTGGCTATGTGGAATATATAATGATAATAGTAATAGCTAACTGTTATTAAGCATTTAATCTGTGCTAAGCATTTAATCTGTGCTAAGGATTTTGTAAGCATTATCTCATTTAATCCTCACAACAACCCAGGTCTTAGAAACTGTTTGAAAACTACTGCCTCAGCCACCATGTGCCATTCATTCAAATAATTGAATTTTCAGGATATAGAGAAGTTTATCCGGCTTTGGATTCATGAGGTTTACCGGGTCTTCTATGACCGTCTGATTGATCATGAAGATAGACAGGTCTTTTTTAACATGGTAAGGGAAACCAC
This sequence comes from Bison bison bison, assembly GCF_000754665.1. Lineage (NCBI taxonomy): Eukaryota > Metazoa > Chordata > Mammalia > Artiodactyla > Bovidae > Bison > Bison bison. The sequence continues at coordinate 3,593,425 of NW_011494644.1, read as the reverse complement.
CTCCAATTGCTTCAAGCAGTCTGTGGAAAAGGTAAGCAAGACCCTGTGATCTTTTGACCTCAGAAATTGCCCCAAATATGTGATCATGCTAGTCTCAGATTTCAGGCTCCCTTCCTAGTAGAGACTTTGTTGTTGTTTTTCAGTCACTCAGTCATGTCCAACTCTTTTGCAACCCCATGGACTGTAGCCCACCAGCTTCTCTATGGGATTTTCCAGGCCAGAATATTGGAATAGGTTGCCATTTCCTTCTCCAGGGGGTCTTGCTGACCCAGGAATTGAACCCAGATTTGTAGAATTGGCAGGTGGATTCTTGACCACTGAGCCACCAGGAAAGCCCAAATAGAGACTTATAGCTCTGCTTTCTGAATCTCAAGAAACAGTGTATTGAGCCA
>NW_011494644.1:3586844-3592933 GCF_000754665.1 Bison bison bison | reverse complement strand
AGTTAGTCACTTGATTTGGTGATATACTGCCGTTTTTGTTGTTCAGTCACCAAGTCATGTCCGACTCTTTGCAACCCCATGGACTGCAGCCCACCAGGCTTCCCTGTCCCAAGTAATATAATACTTGGTCCAATTTCACTTGACTTTACAGGTAACATATAAGTTTGGATACATTCAAACTTATCATTTATGAAAAGATGTTTTGTTTCTAATTAATGTAAAATACATTTTCAAGGTCAGATAACTTTTGAGTTAAGAAATAAAAACACCATGAATTTTTATTGTTTGATTGATGCCCTGTGTAAAGCCCAAGTGAAAGATTGTCTTTGTTTCCTATTCGTAAATATTTTCTCTTTTCCATTTTGATATAAGAAAAGTTTAAACCCTATATATTTGCATCATCTAATTCTACCTCTACTTTTAAGAAGCTATGATTTCTCCATAGAAAAAGTGCAAGTGTTTCATATTTCATCCAGAGGCCATGTACAGAAGCACTGCTAGTTTCTAATATCAGAAAGAAGAAGCATCTAAAACATTTCTACTCTAGGTACAGAGTGGGAACAGGGGTAAGACCTGCACCTCTATTTGGTGAAGAAGCAAGTACATTACAAATGATCTCACCTTTTGACCACCTCCACCTGGGATCTTATAATCTGTCCACCAATGTTTTAATCACTTAGCAAACCAATTGACCCTTGCTTTCACACTCTTTTCTCAATTGTCCTTTCATCATAGTCTTTACAACCATCAAATACACGTATTTTGTTTAAAGAAACAAAACTGTTGTGAACCATGATTTTGAAGAATGTGCTCAGAGGAAACAAACACATCTCCTGTTCCCTCCTTCTAGCTCCCACTACCATGGTAGTTGGAGTTAATGCCTGCCTGAGACTTATCTTTTCCACAGGTCCTCATCCACCTATCACCCACTGGAAAGATAGTTGATGATAATATCCGTAGCCTCTTCTTTGGAGATTTCTTCAAGCCAGAAAGTGACCAAAAGATATATGATGAGATCACTGACTTAAAACAGCTCACAGTGGTCATGGAATATTACCTGGAAGAGTTCAACAATATCAGCAAGGCCCCCATGTCCTTGGTGATGTTCAGGTTTGCCATTGAGCATATCTCTAGGATCTGCAGGGTCCTGAAGCAGGACAAAGGCCACTTGCTCCTGGTGGGCATTGGGGGCAGTGGGCGGCAAAGTGCCAGCAAACTGTCCACATTCATGAACTCATATGAGCTATACCAGATCGAGATCACAAAAAGCTACTCAGGCAACGACTGGCGAGAGGACCTGAAGAAGATCATGCTCCAGGTTGGGGTGGCCACCAAAAGTACTGTGTTCCTCTTCGCTGATAATCAGATCAAGGACGAGTCATTCGTTGAGGACATCAACATGCTTCTGAACACCGGTGATGTGCCCAACATCTTCCCTGCTGATGAGAAGGCCGATATTGTGGAGAAGATGCAAATGGCAGCCAGGACAGAAGGAGAAAAGATCGAAGTCACTCCTCTTTCTATGTATAACTTCTTCATCGAGAAAGTAAAAAAGAACCTTCACATTGTCCTTGGTAAGAATGAGAAAATTCATTTTGCCCTTTTCCTTGGATGTTTCAGGATCTCCTTGCCCTAAGCCCAGTCCTTTTACAATGGTGCCAGAATTGATCCAACCAAGGTACCTAGCTTGCCCAATGGTCAGTGCCTGGAATTCCTGTGCAAAATTCCATTCTCCTGAAAAATGACTTTAAACCTGTTCCACTCTCTTCAATTCTCTGAATTCTGCTCTGAACCCTCTCCTTCGTTTTAGTACATTACCCTGCCAGCCCTACAAAATAACATCTGGAGTTTTTCTCTCTGTGAATATCATCTCCAATCTGTCCAGAAGCTTAGGGGTCATGTTTAATACTTCTCTTCATTACCATGTCCTGTCAATTTTTGCCCTCTTGTCTCTATCTCTGCCACCTTCAAATTAGCTAAGCTGCTATGAATATCATCTCACCCAGACCTCACCTCTATAGCCTTCTAACTGTTCTCTCTATGTCCACTCTGTCCATTCCAGACATTTAAGTTCCACTGAATCAGGATGCTTTCCACTGTCAGGATTTGTTTTTCTTATATTGCAAATCTGTTCATTGTATATTTACATACACATACACACACAAATTAAAACACCTGAATTACTTTCTATTCAGATAAAGACCAAAATCCCTAGCCTATAGTTTTATAAGACCACCTGCGAGACTGTCCCCTGCATCCTCTCCGCTCTCCTCTCAAACCATGCTTCCCTTTTTTTTTTTTTTTAGCCACACTGACTTTTTCACACTTCCACCTATGCATTGTGCTTCCTACTAGCAAGTGCCTGGTACACGTTGAATATAAATAAACAATGAACAGAATTTGGTGCATAGAATCCAAAATTTGTGGTTAGATGGAGATGAGGTCAGAAACCAGCTGATAGGGCCCCCACAGCAGCCTCCGTAAGTAGCTGTGTATAGGGCACCAATGGTTCCCTGAGGTCTGTGAGTCAGGACAAATGCAGCAAGTAGATCAAAGGGCTTAAAACACTCTGGCTATATGATCCTAAAGATCTAGAATGGATAATATAGGATAATGTGAATATTGAAAACCAGACAGAAGACTCTTGTAATAAACTGACTTCCCATCACAAAGTTGCATGAAAATATCCCATGATTCCCCTATGCTTTCCAGGCACTCGTCCTGACTATTCCCAATTATACTCTTGAGTACCAACAGGAAACATGACTGCTCCCTTATCCCCATTAGAATCCTTGGAATGACCTGTCTGTCCCTTTTGGCCTCCTTGACTGGGAGAAAGAACTAATGAAATCTGCTTTTCATTAGCCATGAGTCCAATTGGGGACGCCTTCCGGAACCGCCTGCGAATGTTCCCTTCTCTGATCAATTGCTGCACAATTGATTGGTTCCAGTCTTGGCCCACAGATGCCCTGGAGTTGGTGGCCAACAAATTTCTAGAAGATGTAGAGCTCGATGACAATATTCGGATACAGTAAGTGCTAGCTGCATTTTAGTACCCCAAACAAATATTTCAAATGAAAATCAAGATATTGGCTCTATTCTTTTTGCTGTTTTAAGATTTATCAATTTATGTATGTTCTGTTCTGTTCAGTCACTAAGTCGTGTGTCTGACTCTTTGTGACTGCATGGACTGCTGCATGCTTGACTTCCCTGTCCTTCACTATCTCCCAGAGTGTCCACTGAGTTGGGGATGCTATCTAACCATCTCATCCTCTGCCTCCCCCTTCTCCTTTTGCCTTCAGTCTTTCCCAGAATCAAGGTCTTTTTCAATGAGAAATAAATTATAAAAAATAAATACCATTTAGATATTTAATAAAACACCTTTGCTGAAAAAGAAGAATATTTCACTGTTCAGAATTGTTCTAGAGATGTACTGTTGTCTATGTACTGTTGTCCAGCTATGAGAACCTGGATTTCAATAATCTTAGAGCATTCATTCTCAACAGGGGGGATATTGCTGCCTAGGGGATGGTACTTGTGAGGGATTTTGTTGTGAAAAAAAAAATATTTTGTGTGTAAAGCACAGACACACAAAATAAAGCACTGAATTTTGGCTAGAGTAAGAGAAAGGATAAGACTGTTGACCATTCTAAGTGTCCTATGAAGGTAAGGGTCATGTCACCTGCCTTGTATGGTTCTGTATCCTTAATACCTAGTACATAGTAGGTTCAAATCCTGCTCATTAAAGGAGTAAATAGAAAATGAAGAAGTAGGTAGTGGTCAGAATGTTCATTGCTTTAAATTCCATTTTAAGATCTTTGGACTTTGTTCTCTAGGCCCAGGAATGCTTAACCTGGGTCTATAGGCTCATGACCAGAACTCAGAGGGTCAGTGAATGTGAGTGGGGGAAAGTACATCTTCGTTTTCATTGACATCTAACTGGCACTTTGCATTTCTTTCAATGATGAACATAGGCAATAAACCCCATAGGATTGTGTAGGACCTGTGACTTTGTTACCAGTAGGCACTGCAATTATTTTCATAACTCGTTCAGTCATTACAGATGCACCAATTTATCATCCCCTTCAAAATGATGGTAGTTTTCAGACCTGTTGTCCAGTCTTACTATTTAATGCTGTAGTTGGCAAACTATGATCCACGGCTGAGTCCAGTTCACAGCCTTATTTTTGCAAATATGCTTTATTGGAAAACATCCATGCACACTACAGAGGCAGAGTTGAATAGTTGCTACTTGAGACCATGTGGCTCACAAAGCCTAAAATAGTTACTATCTGGTCCTAACCAGAAAAAGTCTGTTGACCCCTGATTTAACATGTAAATGAAATCACACATATTGAGGCTTACCTGCAGTAGTTAAGAATCCATGCTTCCAGTGGATTCTTAACCACTGCAGGCTGTGTGGGTTCCATCCAGGTCAGGAAACTAAAATCCTACATGCCACAAGGCGCAGCCAAACACATGCACACACACATACACATTACTATATCATAAATTTGGTGTTTAAAATATTTAGAAAAATCTTTAACATAATTGGTTTCTTTTGTAATTCTATAATATATTATTTTATGCATTAAAATATTATTCTGAAAAGTCCAGAGGCTTCATCAGAGTGCCAAAGATTAAAAATTCCTGCTTAAGCCCTGGTGATTCACAAAAGTGATTAAAGCTGGAAATTGCCTGATCAAAGTTCATTCTAGTAAGACTATATACCTCCCCAATCCTTCTTGAGGCTCTGTGGACATGCTTCAAAGAACTGGGGGTTCTAGCTGGCCAATGTGAGTGGCTTTCTCACATCCTTACTTCTGTGAACCAAAGCTGTGCTAGATCTCTCTGGAGCAAGTTGGGCCTGTCTGACCACCTTTGTGTCCTCAACAGGGTCATCTCCATGTGCAAATATTTCCAGGAGAGTGTGAAAAAGCTGTCACTTGATTATTACAACACCCTTCGAAGGCACAACTATGTTACCCCCACCTCCTACCTCGAATTGATTCTAACATTCAAGACACTCCTGAATAAGAAGAGGCAAGAGGTTGATATGATGAGGAACCGATATCTGACAGGCCTGCAAAAACTTGAATTTGCAGCTTCACAGGTAAGCACAGACCAAATAGTACTGGGACAAAGAGGTCCAGAGCTAACTGGATGCGGTGAAGCACTTGCTCAGATGCAGAAGTCAAGAGAGCACAAAAATAAAGACAGCGTCTGACCCTGTGCTCACCTCACTCGCTTGACCTAATCCATTACAATAAAATCCAATAGTATATATAAAAATACAATAGTATATATAAAATATGAGACTTCCCTGGTGGCTCAGAGGGTATATGGTGACTCAGTTTAGTTCAGTTCAGTTCAGTCGCTCAGTCGTGTCCAACTCTTTGCGACCCCATGGACTATAGCATGCCAAGCCTCCCTGTCCATCACCAACTCCCAGAGTTTACTCAAATTCATGTCCATTGAGTCAGTGATGCCATACAACCATCTCATCCTTGCTGTCCCCTTTTCCTCCTGCCTTCAATCTTTCCCAGCATCAGGGTCTTTTCTAATGAGTCAGTTCTTCGCAGCAGGTGGCCAAAGTATTAGAGTTTCAGCTTCAGTATCAGTCCTTCCAATGAATATTCAGGACTGATTTCCTCTAGGATGGACTGGTTGGATCTCCTTGAAGTCCAAGGGACTCTTAAGAGCCTTCTTCAACAACCACAGTTCAAATGTATAAATTTTTCGGTACTCAGCTTTCTTTATAGTCCAACTCTCACATCCATACATGACTACTGGAAAAACCATAGCTTTGACTAGACAGAACTTTGTTGGCAAACTAATGTCTCCGCTTTTTAATATGCTGTGTAGGTTGGTCATAACTTTCCTTCCAAGGAGTAAGCGTAGTTTAATTTCATGGCTGCAATCACCATCTGCAGTGATTTTGGAGCCCCAAAATATAAAGTCTCTCACTGTTTCCACTGTTTCCCCATCTATTTGCCAGGAAGTGATGGGAACAGATGCCATGATCTTAGTTTTCTGAATGTTGAGCTTTAAGCCTGTTTTTCACTCTCCTCTTTCACTTTCATCAACAG
>NW_011494644.1:3577584-3586675 GCF_000754665.1 Bison bison bison | reverse complement strand
TCCCAGGGCTGATCTCCTTCAGAATGGACTGGTTGGATCTCCTTGCAGTCCAAGGGACTCTCAAGAGTCTTCTCCAACACCACAGTTCAAAAGCATCAATTCTTCAGCGCTCAGCCTTCTTCACAGTCCAACCCTCACATCCATACATGACCACAGGAAAAACCATAGCCTTGACTAGACGGACCTTTGTTGGCAAAGTAATGTCTCTGCTTTTGAATATACTATCTAGGTTGGTCATAACTTTCCTTCCAAGGAGTAAGCATCTTTTAATTTCATGGCTGCAATCACCGTCTTCAGTGATTTTGGAGCCCCCCAAAAAAAGTCTGACACTGTTTCCACTGTGTCTCCATCTATTTCCGATGAAGTGATGCGACCGGATGCCATGATCTTCATTTTCTGAATGTTGAGCTTTAAGCCAACTTAGTTCTTCTTCACTTTCTGCCATAAGGGTGGTGTCATCTGCATATCTGACGTTATTGATATTTCTCCCAGCAATCTTGATTCCATCTTGTGCCTCATCCAGCTTGTGCTTCATCCAACCCAGCGTTTCTTATGATGTACTCTGCATTTAAGTTAAATAAGCAGGGTGACAATATACAGCCTTGACGTACTCCTTTTCCTATTTGGAACCAGTCTGTTGTTCCATGTCCAGTTCTAACTGTTGCTTCCTGACCTTCCTAATGGTTGCTTCCTGACCTGCATACAGATTTCTCAAGAGGCAGGTCAGGTGGTCTGATATTCCCATCTCTTTAAGAATTTTCCAGAGTTTGTTGTGGTCCACACAGTCAAAGGCTTTGGCATAGTCAATAAAGCAGAAGTAGATGTTTTCTCAAACTCTCTTGCTTTTTTGCTGATCCAATGTATGTTGGCAATTTGATCTCTGGTTCCTCTGCCTTTTCTAATCCAGCTGAACATCTGGAAGTTCACAGTTCACGTACTGTTGAAGCCTGGCTTGGAGAATTTTGAGCATTACTTTACTAGAGTGTGAAATGTGTGTGACTGTGAGGTCATTTGAGTATTCTTTGGCATTGCTTTTTTTTGGGATTGGAATGAAAACTGACTTTTTCCAGTCCTGTGGCCACTGCTAAGGTTTCCAATTTTTCTGGCATGTTGAGTGCAACACTTTCACAGCATCATCTTTCAGGATTTGAAATAGCTCAGCTGGAATTCCATCACCTCCACTAGCTTTGTTCATGGTGATGCTTCCTAAAGGCCCAGTTGATTTCGCATTCCAGGATATCTTGCTCTAGGTGAGTGATCATACCATTGTGTTTATCTGGGTCGTGAAGATCTTTTTTGTATAGTTCTTATGTGTATTTTTGCCAGCACTTCTTAATATCTTCTGCTTCTGTTAGGTCCATACCATTTCTGTCCTTTATTGTGCCCATCTTTGTATGAACTCTTCCCTTAATATATCTAATTTTCTTGAAGTGATTCCTAGACTTTCCCATTCTATTGTTTTCCTCTATTTCTTTTCATTGATCCTTGAGGAAGTCTTTCTTATCTCTCCTTGTTATTCTTTGGAACTCTGCATTCAAATTGGTATATCTTTCCTTTTCTCCTTTGCCTTTCACTTCTCTTCTGTGGTGGCTCAGTCATTAAAAAATCCACCTGCAATGCAGGAGATAAAAGAGACACAGGTTCCATCCCTTGGTCTGGAAGATCACCTGGAGAAGGAAATGGCAACCCACTCCAGTATTCTTGCCTGGGAAATCCCATGTACAGAGGAGTCATGGGGTCACAAGGGTTGGACGCAACTTACTGACTAAACCACCACCACCACCATATATGAATATATATATATATAAAGTACAATATTAATAGTATATAAAAATACAATAGTATATATGAATAGACTGAGTTTTTTGGATCCCTCTTAAATTTTGTGCCCAGTGTAAGTGCCTCACTCACCTCACCGTTGCCCCAGCCCTGGCTATTCTCAGTGGAGGACTGGGCAGAATAAGGCAGTGGTGAAGAACAAGGCCTAGGCTCAAATTCCAGCTTTATAGCTTATCAGCTATAGAACCTTGAAGATTCTCTTCTATAAAAAAAAAGTGATAAGTCTTCACTTCATAGGACTATATGAAGATTAAATGAGCTAACACAAGTGTAACCCTTAGCAAAATGCCTGGCATATGAATTAGTAATTCATTTGTGCTTGAGCCACTTGACAAAACCATATTAAGACATGAATTTTCAGCACCAATAAAGAACTAAGGCAACTGAATGGTTTTCAGTGGGTTGGCCTGGCACTGAATACACAGCAGATCCACCAACACGCAGCACAGGGATGGGAAAGAACATCAGAAGTGGCTTCTGTTGCTCTCTTCCTTTAGTTGCGGGGTCCAACTCAAGGTCCTTAAGCTTTTAGAGAGCTGCTGGAAATTGGAGTCTATCCACATAAGGGTGAGTAAACTGTGTTATTTGAAGAGCAGCAAAATGACCTGAGACAGTCTAGACCAGTAAAGGGAATGATGGTGCCAGTTAACTTTCCTTGAGCCCTCCCACCTGTCTGGTGCTCTGTATGAGGAAAGTGCAGTTATCATCACATCACCCACAAAGAGATCAAGGTCCCAGAGAGGACAGACAACTTGCCCATGATCACACAGCCTCATGAGTAGCTGGTGCAAGTGATGAGGTGAAAACTGAAACGTAAGTCTGAGTGACTCCATAGTCTGTGTTCCTAATCAACCAGCTCGCTATGCTTCCTCTCTCACATGGGCTTTCTGTGGACAGTGGGTTCAAGGTTATGAGACTTTCTTCAAATAAACATTTGAATTGCCTTAGAAGGCAGAATCAAGACCAGTGGGTGAAAGCTGCATGGGGGTGGATTCTGTTTGCTAGAATTTTGTTGAGGATTTTTGCATCTATCTTCATCAGTGATAGTAGCCTGTAGTATATTAACACTTAACAAATTCCATATATATGTGTTAATATACTCTATTGGTGTTTCTCTTTCTAACTTACAAAGATGCTAATGATGATCCTATATGCAAGGCAGCAAAAGAGACACATATATAAAGAATAGACTTTTGGACTAAGTGGGAGAAGGCGAGGGTGGGATGACTTTGAAATATGTATATCACCATATATAAAATAGATGACTTGTGCAAGTTCGATGCATGAAGCAGGGCACTCAAAGTCGGTGCTCTGGGATAACCCTGAGGGATGGGGTGGGGAGGGATGTGGGAGGGGGTTCAGGATGGAAGGACACATGGGCACCCGTGGCTGATTCATGTTGATGTATGGCAAAAGCCACCACAATATTGTAAAGTAATTATCCGCCAATAAAATAAATTAATTAAAAAAAATTTGTTTAATTGCATGAGGGTAAATTCCAGCCCCTTATCAGGAAAATCTAATGTATTAAGTTGTCTCAAAAATGGTCCAACTCCCCTCCAGAGGTGGTGACCTCCCCATCAGTAGAAGTATTCAATCAGTGGCCAGAAAACTACTAGACAGGAATGTTGTAGAGGGCATCAGACTATTGGGGGAAAAATATGACCTTTAAAGTTCTGTCCTTTCCAGCTATCTCAGCCATGTATATTCCTTCACAGACTTAAAAAAATGTAGGGGTTTTTCCCCTAACTTACTTCTGTCTTTCCCTGCCCCCAATACTAAAGTATAGTGTAGGCTCAATACAAGAATACCTTTTTTTAATGTTGTATCTTTTAAAAAAATTTAAGATTGCTATTATATGTCTAGTGCCTATCATGGAGCTTGATAATACAACACATAGCATGAACTAAATAATGACATATTACAAGATCAAAGAGAGAAACTCCAGCCAACAAATATGTACCCAGTACCATTCACATCATTTGTATTTTCTGCATGTATTATCAGTTAGAGAATCATTTCAACTTTTGCCAGCTGTTCCATTTTTGACATTTATATAGCTGGCCTGGCACCCCACCCATCCTCTCTTCTTGCCAGGTAGCCGTCATGCAAGTGGAACTGACTGCCCTCCAACCCCAACTCATTCAGACCTCTGAGGAGACTGCTAAGATGATGGTGAAAATCGAGGCAGAGACTCAAGAAGCTGATGCCAAGAAACTTCTAGTGCAAGCAGATGAAAAAGAAGCCAATGCTGCTGCTGCCATTGCTCAAGGAATCAAGGTATAACTTGCTGAGAGGAAAGAAAGGGAACCAGCATTTTCAGGGTTCATCTGGTATCTCACTAGAGCCTAACAGAGTCTCACAGAATATACACGGTCATGCCTATCTTGCAGAGGGAAACAATGAGACTTGAAAGGTTAGTTTCCCAGCAGCACAGAGCTAGTAAAGGACACCTGGCTCTCTCCAGGAAGAATTATTGTTTTACAAATACTCTCCATCTCAATCAAAGTCGTATAAGCCCCAGCAGTATCTAACCCTGTTTCATATTTCTTTCTTCTCATTGACTCTTTTCTGGCCACAATGGCCTCCTAGCTATTCACTAAACACAAGGCATGTCCCACCTCAGGGCCCTTGCACGGGCTGTTTCCCCTGACTATCTCCTTCACCTCAATCATGTTTTTGCTCAAATGTAGCTGGTGTAAGGTGTGGAGTAAATATTTGTCAAATGACAGAATGTTGAATCTAGAGGACCCTATTTGAAGATAATTTTTGTACCAAAGAAGAAAAGTCCTGGAAAGGGCTTCACCTGTAATCAGATATTAGAAGCAAATCTGATTGATGTTCATGTTATATATTTCTCCAAGCATTTTCAAGTATACAATTCCATTTGAGTATCACAATGACTTTGGACTTATAGTAATGACAGCCATCAAGGTCTGGAAGCCAACAACACTGGAGTTCGGTAGTAAACTGTCTTTGTCTGACCTGTTGGTAGGATCCAACTCCAAGGCTCATGGCACTTAACTGAAGATACTTGTCCTTGTGCCTCACATAGCAGTTAGAAAAACTCTTTTGACCATTCTTCACACAAGAGCTTGAACAAGAATTAGTTTGTGTCTCACTTCTAGATCATGGAGTACCTTTTTCAAAAGAATAGGCCTTTTCTCCAGTGAGTCCTGAGATTCACTTGGGTCCAGTCCCTGGTCTCAGAATTCCACAGTGCATGCCCTGGATAAGAGGGCATGCTCACTCATAGTCCTACTGGTAGGACTGCCAGTGGAACCATGAAAGACATTGACCACTGGGCACATAATGTAGCAGGTAATTTACCATTCTATAACAGGATGATAATAAAAGCTACTACTTACCAGCACCATTTTGGTGTATTTGAAAGTGAAGTGAAAGTCACTCAGTCATGTCTGACTCTTTGTGACCCCATGGACTGCACAGTCCATGGAATTCTCCAGGCCAGGATACTAGAGTGGGTAGCCTTTCCCTTCTCCAGGGGATCTTCCCACCCCAGGGATCAAACCCAGATCTCCCACATTACAGGCAGATTCTTTACCAGCTGAGCCACAAGGGAAGCCCAAGAATACTGGAGTGGGTAGCCTATCCCTTCTCCAGCAGATCTTCCCGACCCAGGAATCAAACTGGGGTCTCCTGCATTGCAAAGGATTTTTTACCAGCTGAGCTACCAGGGAAGCCCATAGTATATTTGGTATTTCTTTATTTAAAAAATATTTATTTAACACTTACTTTTTGCTGGCACTTTTCTAGGCAGTGAGGAAATGGGAGTGAATAGAGAGTTTCTTCTCTCTTCTCTCCTGTACTTGATTTATATTAACTTTCATCATCCTAACAACCCTGCAAGGCAAATGGTATCATTCCTAGTTTACAAATGAGAAAATCATGATACAAAAACTAAAATGATTTGCCTAAGATCACACAGTAACAATGTGATTGAACCGGTATTAAAATCCACATTGCTCTGATTCCAAAGCCCTTGCATATGACCACTATTTCAGGAGTTACAAAAATTAGCAGCTGGGCAATATAATATGCTATGACACATACAGTATTTCTTTTAATTTGAAATAGTTATCTACTTGTAAAAGTCAAAAGATTTCAAGTAAAAATTCTAAAATTTCAGCTTTCCTTAGAAAAAAGTCGGGCTCTTGGGTAACACTGGACCTGCATTCTTGGGTTGCATCCATTGGCAGCATTAAATAGCTGCTGTCCTTTGTGTGTTCCAGCTCATCAAAGTCCCAGTCAGCTTACCTGCCACACTCATATCACTGGCCTGGCCCCTGTGCTGAGTGCTTAGTCGCCCAGTCATGTCCAACTCTTTTCAACCCCGTGGACTGTAGCCCGCCAGGCTCCTCTGTCCATGGGGATTCTCCAGGCAAGAATATTGGAGTGGGTTGCATGTCCTCCTCCAGGGGATCTTCCCAACCCAGGGATTGAACCCAGGTCTCCTGCATTGCAGATGGATTCTTTACTGTCGAGCCACCAGGGAAGCCCAGTGGCTGGCCCCTAGAGCATGTGAATTTGCAACTCTTCCATGGTTCTATACTAGAATCAGGCATGTCAGGGCTCAACTTTGCTCTGCCCATTCCTAACCAGTTTCCTAACCTATAAAATGGAGATACTGAGAGAAAAACACGTAAAGCTTATGGCATGTGTCCAGCATACAATCAGAGCTTAACAGCCCATGTTAACTATCCTCCAAAATTGTCATTCTTGACCCTGTACCAAGTGGACTTGCCTGTTTTATGAAGACCAGCCTCTCACCATGTGCAGGTATTCTCACATATAGGGTTGTGTTGTACAATGTCAGGGGAAAACAGTGACTTGCTGGAACAGGAGGGAGGCAAGAGATGACATTAGCTTTATAAGGAGATGGCCCACCACACCCATTCCTGGGCAATAAACTGCCACCTATGGTTTTGGTGTGAAGGGTGAGGTCTAGTGCTCTGCCATCCCATCCCCAAGTACTGGGAGCGACATCCCGGAGGTGAGTCAGGAAGTGGAAGAAACTCTCCAAGGAGGAGAAGAAAACCTGTGCTTGCTCTAAGGCTCTTTTCGTAAGGACCAGAAACCCCTCCTGAACCTCTCATGGCTACAGCCCTTTTCCACACAAGGATGGCTGATTTTCTTTAAACTCTTCACATGCCTAGAAATGAGAGAACCTGGGAGAGCACCCAGTGTGGTACTTAATGAAGTTCAGAGGTTCTGCAATGGAATGGGATTCACACTAGGAGGATCAGGAGATGGGCAAGAAAAGAGTCAGTCCTCAAACGCTTTGCTCCCAAGTAAAATGGTTTGCTTAAATTGGTCCATATTTTTTAAGCTAATGTGTCATTTCTTTCTCCCATAATGAGAATCATAACTAATGCCAGAAGTACTGCAGAGTTGATTACATTTTGTCAGTAAGCACTGTGATTCACAAGCCTCGAACAGCTTGCTGCTCTGTGCACTGCTAAGCTACAGGGGTCATTTTTCATTATAATTTCTTATCATGGAAGCAAATGATGTAGCAGTAATAACACATACAAAATGACTTTTAAGAGCTCAGCTTTAACACTTTTCCACTTTTCCAGGCTTTCCTCTAGTTCCTGTCTATACACGTGGATAGGTTTATTATTGCAACCGTAGCATAATTGCGACTTGTTTTGTGGTTTTGTTTCCTTAGCAGCTTATCACAAATGTTTTTCCAAAATGTCATATAATCATTTTAATGACCATTTTAAGTAGGTGCTTCACCCATCAAGTAGCCATTCCCCTATTGGGCATTGAAGTCTATTATTTCCTGCCTTGTTCTCAGTGTTTCCAGAGTATCAGCTTGAGTCTCTCAACAGAACTGTGTGCCAGAATCACCTTTGGAGTTTTAAAAATGCAGATTCCCAGACCCCTCTACCCCCACACCAGACTGAATGAATCAGAACCTCTGGGTGTGAAACGAAGATGTGGATGCTCTAAATGCTCCTCAGTGACACTGATGCACAGTCAAGATTGAGAATCACTGTTAAAGATAATGTTACAACCAGAGGCCTTTTGCATCTTCGTGGATCACAGCCTTGTTGTGGCAAACGAGCTTGCTGTGTAAAGCAATGAAGCTCTGAGCCATGCTATGCAAGACAGAGAGGTCATACATAGTTAAGAGTTCTGACAAAACATAGGAGGATGAAATGGCAAATCACTCCAGTATTCTGCCAAGAAAACCCCAAGAGCAGTATGAAAAGGCAATAAGATATGACACCAGAAGATAAGCCCCCAGGTCTGAAGGTATCCAGTATGCTACAGGGAAAGAGCAGGGAAACAGCTTCAGGAGGAAAGAAGATGCTGGGCCAAAGTGGAAATGACACTCAGTTGTGGATGTGTCTGGTGGTGAAAGTTAAGTCCAGTGCTGTAAAGAACAATATTGCATAGAAACCTGGAATGTTAGAACCAAGATAAATTGGACATGGTCAAGCAGGAGATGGCAAAAGTGAACATCTACATTTTAGGAATCAGTCAACTAAAATGGATAGAAATGGGTGGATTTAATTCAGGTAACCATTATATCAACTACTGTGGGCAAGAAGCCCTTAGAAGAAATGAAGTAACCCTCACAGTCAACAAGAGTCCAAAATGCAGTACTTGACTGGAATCTCAAAAAAAGACAGAATGATCTCAATTTATTTCCAAGGCAAACCATTCAGCATCACAATAATCCAAGTCTATGCCCCAATCATTAGTGCTAAAGAAACTGAAGTCAAATGGTTCTATGAAGACCTACGAGATCTTCTAGTTCAATTCAGTTGTTCAGTCATGTCTGACTCTTTGTGACTCCATGAACCGCAGCACACCAGGCCTCCTTGTCCATCACCAACTCCTAGAGCCAACCCAAACCTACGTCCATCAAGTTGATGATGTCATCCAACCATCTCATCCTCTGTCGTCCCCTTCTCCTCCCTCCCTCAATCCTTCCCAGCATCAGGGTCTTTTCAAATGAGTCAGATCTTCGCATCAGGTGGCCAAAGTATTGGAGTTTCAGCTTCAACATCAGTCCTTCCAATGAACACCCAGGACTGATCTCCTTTAGGATGGACTGGTTGAATCTCCTTGCAGTCCAAGGAACTCTCAAGAGTCTACTCCAACACCACAGTTCAAAAGCATCAATTCTTTGGCGCTCAGCTTTCCTTATAGTCCAACTCTCACATCCATACATGACTACTGGAAAAACCATAGCTTTGACTAGATGGGCCTTTGT